>NW_010133319.1:2809-19748 GCF_000699245.1 Pterocles gutturalis | reverse complement strand
TATCCCAGCTGGACCCAGGACACCTTCCATTTATTTTTTCCTTGAACTCTGATATCCTAAAGCTCAGGGTCTATACTCTTGCTACTTCCCTTTCTCACTCCCCCAGGATCTTGAACTCCAATACAGCTAAGGCTTCCACTAAACAGCTAACTTCCAATCAGTTGCTCCTTGTTAGTGAATAGAGGATACAGTTGTACGTCACTGTCTGTATGACCAGTTGTCCTCCACAATCTTCATACACATTCTTGATTGCTTGCACCCCATCGTGTCACCCTTCTAGCAGATGTCAGAGAGATTAAAGTCCCATACAAAAACTGTGGTCTGTGATGCAGGTATTTATTCAGCTAGATAAAGAATGCTTCATCCACATCCTTACCCTAACCAGGTGGCCTGCAATGAGCTCTCACCATGACATCACTTTTATTAGTCTCTCCCCTGATTAGGACCCACAAGCTCTCAGCCAATCTGTCATCCCTCCCACAAGAGGTCATCGTATATCCAAACTGCTCCTTCACATAAAGGGCATGCTTGCCTCCTCATCTTCTTTGCCTATTATTCTTTATTCTCAACTATCATAGCACACCAGCCATGTGAGGTCTCCCATCATCTCTGAGTTATTCTGGTGATTTCACAGGCCTGTGACCTCATGAGGAGTTCCTGCATGTTTCCCAGGCTGCAAGCATTTACAAACAGATGTTTGAGGTGGGTTTCCTTTCAAGCTTTGTGATCTTTCTGAGGTCTCTCTTGTCTGGATATCCCCACTCTGCTTTCCATCTGGATCTACTGTTTCCTCATTAACTGTGGGTTGTAATCTCTCACCCACATGTTTTAGTGTAACAGAGGATATGGATGCAGATGTTGCTTCTCAGTGCATTAAAATGCACAAGGCATATTTAGTACTGAGAACAAAAAAATCCCCCAGCTGTCTAAATTGCTTAGTAGCCAAAGTCAGTTAGGTTCTCTTGATATCCGGCAGCATCTGTGCTAATGCAACCAAAGACTGGACAATAATATTTAAACCAATTAAACTGAAGAATTCCATTTTGCATTAAAATATATTAGCCACTGTTATACTGCCTGTGGACTCACCCATTCATGAGTTATTAATGTCACTGGAAAATTCTTATATTTCAATATTCTTTTATGCTAATATATTACAATGAGGGATGAAAAAGAATGAACAGTGAAAATAAAATGATAGCAGGAAATTAAAAATTTATATCTGAATGTTAAATGTAGCAAAATAGGAGAGAACACAGAATGTTTCATGTAAAGACAGAAAACAATGAACTCTCATATTTTAGTGCATGATATTTTGTCTGTTCCCCAAATGACAGAGAAGCAGTACATGGGAAAAATGAAAATGGCTCTCAATTTTTTAATACACAAGTTGGAAAAGGTCAAAATAACAGCATACACTAACCTCTCACAAAAAAGGAAAAATATTAGGCTTCTAATGATTCATCCAAGTGACAGAGCTTGCATTAACAAAAGGTGTGTCGCGGTTTAACCCCAGCTGGCAATAATTACCACACAGCTGCTTGCTCACTTCCCCTGGTAGGATTGGGGAGAGAATCAGAAGAGTAAAAGTGAGAAAACACACGGGTTGAAACAAAGTTTAATAAATATAGCAAAAGCCACACACACAAGCAAAGCAAAGCAAGGAACTAAAGCATGCAAATGCACAACTGTGAAAACAGTAGCTCTACTTACCTTTCCTTAAAAAAAAAATATGTTTAAAAACTGTATACAGGAAAACTTCTTTCAGGTTCTTCTCCACGCCATTTGCCTTTATCCTTCCATGAATTTCTTTCACTTGATCATAATCTTAATGCCATCACTGGCAAAATTATTTTTCTTTTCCTCATTCTGTCCAAGATTTCTCTTGATCCTAGCACTTTTAAACTAATTTCCACTCTGCATGGATTCTTTCTCCAGTGTTAAATGGTTTTCTGCTTTTTAGCCTCCAAAGACATTCAATCCCGTACAACAACAGTGTCTTCCCTTTTGCAGTGTCTTTCCTCTTGGGGTAATAAAGCCAGTCTTTTTCCTATTCTATCCCTGTTACAAATATGAGGATATTTTATTCTCTCTTCTAAACTGTGATTATGTATCTGATACTCTTTCATTTCAAGCCCTGAATATTGGTTGTAAGTATAACAATTTTACTCCTCACAAACCATCATGACATCAATCACATCACCATTTCTATGCAAAGGAAATTATATATTTATTTATAGTCACAATAGTACTACATTTATTCTTATTGTATTTATTAATAATTGAGAATTTCCTCCTTCTTCACAGGTGACTTCTTATACTCAGATACTATATGGTGTGTGATTGACATGAAATCATCACTGAACTTGGCTCAAGCCAAATCCCTTTGCTTATGCTAAGGAAAGAATCTCAGGAAAGGTCACAGCAAATGTTGAATTTAATCTACTTTAAAACTCATTCAGTACTGATTAATGAATGATATAAAAAAAAAAGCTGGATTCATTATTTCATCACTATTTAAAGAAACCTTTCTAACATCTTAAGTGTTCCTTGAAAAAAATCTTATCTTCCCTTATCTTCCCTGGTGATGTTGTGTAAGTAATGTATACCTTTATTACTTTGCAATTAATCTATCAGCAGTCAATATACCTAAGTCAATACATAAAATAATAGTATATCTTCTAGAAAAACAAGATTTTTTTTCTCTCTTCCAGGTTTCTGTATTCTTTGCCAACTCTGAAAGCAGGAGCTTGTCTTAAAATGCTTGGACCCTGGCAAAAGATGTTTAAAGGATTATCTAAAGCTTCAAGATAAGATTCACAATCACTAATTCCATTCCATTCCATTTATGATAAAATGATCATTGGAAGGATAAAATAAGCTATCTAAAATTCAAACGTACGTTTAATGCATTTTACTTCAAACAAACATAAAAATGGATATTTCTTCAATCTTCACTTCTTTCATATACAGTAGCAGCTACGTGTACAATATTTATATTATTTATTCTGATTTATGGTCAAAAAAAAACCCCAGAAACAATTTTATTTTTTTTTTTGCCCTGTTGGCCTTTGTCTGCTAATTCCTTCCTCTGATCAGCTTTGAAAGTGAAAGACTTTAATTAAAGTAAGGTTTTTCTGTTTTCTGCCTTGTTTATTTTCATGTTCTTGTAATTCTGTTCTACACTTTGACTGTAGTGTGTAAGGAAGCTATGATACAAGGGCTAACCCATCACAACAAGATAAAGTTGTACTGCCATAAATAAAAGTAAAAAGTAAATGGTTAACAGTGAAAATGTCCTATCAGTTGCAGATCAACAAAGAATTGAACATTCACTGCATTAAAACATTTTTGCTAAGGATGAAAAGTATAATACCCACCTCTTCAGAAACTCAAAAAAATGAGTAGACTTTGGTTAAACAGACTGCTCTTTGCAACCTTGATACGTGAAGTTATTATAAAGCACTTCAAAAACTCAGAATGAAGAATTGATAGGGTACTTAAATAACATTTCTAACAGGAATTATTAAAGCAGAACAGAAAAGCAGACACAAAAAAAGTAATTCTCTGTAAGCAAACACTTAGATAATCTGACTAAAAACATTCCAAATAATTCCATGCAATAAAGGCGAAGATAAAGAACTAAATGTCAGAAAGATTATTAAAACCCAAAAATTAAGCATATGCAAACAAATAGATAACAGCACGTTCCAAAATAGTATTCAGGCAATGGCAAGAAATAATTAGCTAATCAAAAAAATAAATTAAGTATTTTTGACAGTGAACATAATTAAAGAAAAACATTTCACAAAGGCAATGAACTAAAGCTCTGAACAATCCCTGGGAAAACCAGGTCATATGCTTTAAATCTGAAGCTGCAAATTGTGCAATTTTTAAATAGCACATTTAAATAGAAGCATTACTTGAAATGCACAATTTTGTTTCTCCATATGCAAAACAATCTGTATTGGAGACTTGTTGCAACAATCCTTTTACAAGCAATGCTTCTTGTTGACTCAGTGAAAATATGACTTATGAAAAGCTTGCTGAACTGTTTGTTTTGAATATATGGATAATTCACTGTCACTCTGTGATTTGTTCTGTCTTCTGCAGTGATAGCTGGGTCTCACAGATAAGCCGGCTATATGGCAGCAACCAATATTTTGTTCTATTAACTGCTAGATGCTCACATGTTTAGATGATTGTGGACTGCTGCTAAATTATGCAAGAATGCACATTGTGTTTGTTTGCAAACTGGATGAGTAACTCCAAGAATAAGGTTCCTGTGTACAGACTCACACCAACAAATATTCGCTATTTTTGCAAATATTTTTTTTCCAGTCAGTCTTCCAGCAAAACATTCCCCTCAATAATATCATTCCATCACATATTTTAACTCTAAGAAAATTAAAGTCGAATTCTGAACAAATATTGTTGATAGGGGCACCTGCTCTTGTTTCATGTGGTAGCTGACATATCTAACACAACTCTTACTTTGGCCGCAGTTAAATGTCTAATGTAGATATATAATTCTCAAGAACAGAGTTGATATTTCAGTCTTTAAAAAGTGAACTTGAGGAGTGAAAAGGATTCAGATATGACTTGAATGTCATCATTGTACGTATTTACCTTGGTTATTTCAAAAAGCTTAATTGTTTATGTAGCCTCTCATCGCTAGATATCTTATTTACTAAGTTTTCATTCCTCCTTTTTGCAACCTTCAATTAAATTCAATTTCATTTATTGGGAATGTTCTTCTTATGAACTGTAGTATTTCTGCAATTTTAAAAATTTATTTTATTAATACATTAGCAACTTCACAAAGAATTATTTTATTCAAAAAGAGAAAGACAAAATTTTTAGAGGGCATGTCAAAACATTTCCATAAAATTACAACTCTTCCGCTTACACACCTTCTCTCCCCCCTTCCCTCCCATCTCGAAAATTTTCCTGTTTTTCACAGAAAGCTGTCTTTAGTTGCTCTGGGGAATATTGGTGATAGGGATAATTTTACTGAAAATATGGTTTTCTTTCAAAAAAGAATGTTGTAGAAAAGCTTCAGCCAGACCTACTTTAGTTGCTAAATTCATACCAAGACGTTATTTGCTTCTCTCTTCTCTGTTCTTTCTCAGGACCACACAGGCAGTCTGATCATCAACCCTCACTTGGCTACATTAATTATTATGGTATTCAGAGAACACAGTGAAAAGTGGCTTTGTGCCACATATTGTGTTCATCCATTTCTCATGGAGCTGATGAAACCTCAGGCTTGTATAACTTGTGTTGAAAAAAAGCCAGCCTCCTTCAGACCTTTTAATAACTCCCAAGCTGCTTTTGCGCACTTCAGAACAGTTGGAACATTTATACCCTGTTACATTGACAAATATGCCTTAAATACTATTTGTGCAGAGCTAGCTGGGCAACTTAAATTTCTTTAAAGCTTGTTTTTCCCAAATCAAAAGAATTCTGAGATAGGCAGAGTTGAAAGTCTGTTGCTAAAGCTGATGTAACAGGTTAAACGTAGTGTGGATCAGAATGTGTTCCTTAGTCTACTCTGGAAGTGGGACTTACGTCTGAAAAGGGGAATGATATTCATCTCTCTGCTTGCAAGATTATTTTAAGGAGAATTTAGCCGAGTCACTTCAGTAAAAGTTAACATTCTTGCAAAGTTAATGATGGTAAACGTGTATATTAGAAATATTTACACTTTTTTTTTTTTTGTTATACTATGCATCATATCCAATTTCATGGATGACAATGTTTTGGTTTTTTTTACTTTGTCTACCTTTTTCAAAGGTTTTAGTGCTGTTAGGTTTTTTAATAAACTCTGGGATTAGGACTGCTGTGAATATTTTATATATACTCCTCCCTGTGAGTTGGCTTGCTTGAAAGAAAGAGTGACATTTGCTGTGAATGGCTAAGCAGTAAATGTCAGACCTTATTTTTCTGATGGCCATTGTCAAGTTTCTTTAGTCTTTTGTCAGAATATGACTGCTAGGAAGCAAAGGTGACAGTGTTTTCCTGTTTGAGAAGTCATATTACTTCAGCACTTTTTCATCAGAAATTTTGTAGTTCTTCTCTGAGTCACATTCATTGAGTAACTTTTGTGACACACAAAGAGATTCCAGGCAACATTTGTACAGCTCTGCAGTGTACAGTGCAATTATTTATTTTCTATTATATGTAATAGATACCTAGTCACTAACAAGCAACTAGGCTACCCATTAATATGCTCACCAGCCCAAACAAGACAGCTAGTGGTTGGGTAGTCGTCATCAGTGGGGAATGGTCAACTATTCCTCGAAGAGGGCTGGTCATTGAAGTTTCAAGTTACCATCTTCCAATTATGTTTTTGTTTCCTTAAGATTTTATAGCTTCCAGCTAGTATTATTCCTCTGTTTTTGAGATCCTAATAATTGTTATCTTAACGTGTAAACTTCTCTGGTTTTACATTTCTTATCTTTAATTCTTTCAGCTTGTAATTTTTCACACTTTCACAATGATTTTCTCAACAAAACCGAATTAACATCACACAGCTGTGTTGCACCAAGCTGGTCTTGGATCACAGACATCTGAAATCCTATGTCAAAGGTTTCAGTTTCATCTTGAAAGTATCATTAATTGAGTCAAAATTCTCTGCGTTTCTCTTTCAAATTGATAAAAAGCAACAAATGCAGAAAAAACATATCCATGTTTTTAGATGCTTTTGGGAAAGTTCCAAAGGAAGAACATTAAATGAGCAAATTAAAACTAATGCATGCTTCTGAGGAAATTGTCTTGAAATACAAAGACTGGTTAAAATGATGACGCTTACTTTAGAGATTGTACTTTAAAAACTAAACAAATCAGACAAGTAAAGAAAAAGCCAGAAATGTTTACTAGAAAGTTATTTGTGGATTCATGCTCATCTGATTGGAACAAGCTGTAATATTTTTAGATAAGACAGTTTCATAGTTGTGTTTGTGTACTGTCTAGCACTATAGTTCAGATTGTTCATGAACATTTCAAAAGCTCTAAATGTAGCACACAAAAAAGGCAAAATTAATTCTGGTAAATTTTCATTCCCTTTGTCTTGCACATTCACTGCTTATGAGATTGGAATGGTTTTAATGTTATGATACGTATGTTTCTTCATAGTACAGTATAGTTGCTATATGACAATTTGATAGAGGAAACCTAATTTAGTTTAAAAATAACTGGCCTGACACATTCTGCTGTGTCAATCAATGACAACTGCTGTAAGCTAATTAATAATGGATATCCTTGTGAGGTGAACAATCTTTGTGGGACATTGTACTGAACAGAGTACTGCAATGAGAAAGCTGCTTATGTACGGGGCTCTGCACTCCAGCATACAGAGTTTCTTTAGCTGCTGTGCTTCTTTAGACTGTAAAAAATGCAGAACATTTGCTGCTGACATGACATTGACTTGAATTTTGCCAGAAATTCTAAAACAAAACTCCACTCAAATCCTAGTGAAGTTTTCAAACTCCTTAAAATAAAAATGCACTGGAAAAAAGGCAGTTGAAATCCATAAAAGTATTCATCACAGATGCTCAAAAATGGTGTAAATTCAGTACTCCTTTTTTTTTTTTTTTTTTTTTCTTTTCTGATGTGGCTTCTGACCTGGAGCATGTTTTGTCTTAGGAAACCATTAGGCTATGTTCATTTAATCAAATACAGCTGATTGCAAGGTGATTATCTGCAAAACAAGAATAATGTAGGACAAAGGTTTTGCCACACTTTCACATAAAAAGACCCTTTTCAAGCTCTTTCCAGCTAGTATCATGTAGTTACTGCTATCTTCTCAGACAAAAAAGTTTAATTTTATTTTTTTTTCTCTTTTTAATGTAAAGGAGACCAAAAATCCACATGCTCTCACTTTTTATTTTATTTTTCGGTCAATCTATTTATCTGTTTTGCTGTTGCTTAAGAGCATTGTGTTTTTGTTACTCTTACTTCCACAATTTCTACACATCTTGATGTAAATAATGTGAGTAAAATGCCTCATATTTATTCTTCATGCTTCAATAACATTCAAATGTTAAAACTCTGTACAGATTATGTGGTGGGAAAACATCACAAAAGAATTCCATTATTTTTGTATAATCAAAGCACTTTTATGTTCATTTTATATAATAAGCATATATTATCAGTGACAACAGGTTTAGTTTTTCTATAGATATTTGAAACAGTAACCTGCCAGAGACACCTAAGTATTAGGTTACCTGGTACTTTCCGGTATAAGACTGAATTCCTTGGTTGATATTTTTGGATTGTGAGATGAAAAGGAAGAAGAGAGAAATTCCATCCCAAGTGGTACATTCTTTCATGGACAACAGTGATCACTAATCAGTACTGATTTGTTGTGCTCCCCAAATATATATATTTTTTTACATTAAAAAAAAAAAGAGGAGGGAAAGCAATATCTGCTCCTAAAAAGTTAACACCAGGCTTTCATTTCCTGTTGCTGTATGATTTTGAAAAAAATAGATACTTGTAAAATGTCTCTGGTTGATGTGTTCTTCAGTATCAGGTGTGTGCACTATACCTTCAGTTTTTGTTATGGGATAAAATATATTCCTCCTGCTGTATTTTTGAATAGAAACAGCTGTAGCTTCTCCCTTCTGTGTAGGATTTGTTTTTATTAATATGTGCTGGACATGCTAAAACAGGGCTTGTAAGGATCATTGGACCTTAACCTGAATATAATTTACGTTGGGAGTTCTGGCCAGGCTGAGAGAGTAGAGATCTCAGTATTGCAAAACTGTCAGTAGTTCCAAGCCTTAACAAAAGCAGATATTTTCATGAATTAAGGAACTTCATAACTGGCCAATGTTATTCCAATCTACAAAAAGGGCATGAGGGAAGACCAAGGGAGCTACAGACCTGTTAGTTTACCCTCAGTTCCTGGAAAAATTATGGAGAAGTTTATACTGGGTACTACTGAAAGGTGTTTAAGGAATAAAACAATCATCGGACATAGTCAACACAGGTTAACAAAGGGAAAATCTTTTTTAACGAATTTGATATCCTTCTATGATAAGGTCACCCACCTACCAGATGAAGGGAAGGTGGTGGATGTAGTTTTTCTCGATTTTAGTAAGGCTTTTGATGCTGTCCCTAACAGCATCCTTCTGGACAAGTTGTCCAACTGTGGCATGAGTGGGTTCACGGTGCTCTGGGTGAAGAACTAGCTGAATGGTAGGATCAAAAGGCTGTAGTGAATGGGGCTACCTCTGGCTGGGGACTGGTCAGCAGTGGTGTTCCTCAGAGTCCAGTTCTAGAGCCAGTGCTGTTCAATATATTTATCAACCTGGATGCAGGAGTTTAATGCACATTTAGCAAGTTTGCTGATGATACCAAACTGGGAGGTGCTGTTGACTCCCTTGAGGGACAGGAGGTCTTGCAATGGGATCTAGATAGATTGGGGCATTGAGCAATCACCAATGGCATGAAATATAACAAGTTGAAATGTCATATTCTGCACGTAGGATGGAGTAATGCCAGTCACAAATATAAATTAGGATAAGAGTGGTTGGAGAGCAGCCCTGCAGAAAGGGATCGGGAGGTGCTGGTTGACAGCAGGCTCAGTATGAGTCAGCAATGTGCCCTGGCAGCCTGGAGGGGAAACTGCATCCTGGGGTGTGTCAAACAGAGGATAACCAGCCAGTCAAAAGATGTGGTTATCCTGCTGTATTCAGTGTTGGTGCAGCCTCACCTGTGTGCAGTTCTGGGGCCCACAATTTAAGAAGGATGTGAAGGCACTTAAATGTGTCCAGAAGAGGGCAAACAAAATACTTTGGGTTTGTCTAGTCTGGAGGAAAGGAGGCTGAGGGCTGACCTTGTTGGTTTCTGTAGCTTGCTGAGGAGGGAAAGTGGAGAGAGAGGTGCCGTTCTCTTCTCACTGGTATCCAGTGATGGGACGGGTGGGAATGGTTCAAAGCTGTGCCAGGGGAGGTTCAGACTGGATATTAGGAAGCATTTCTAATATATTTCTATTCAAACACTGGAACAGGCTTCCCAGAGAGATGTTTGATGCCCCAAGCCTGTCAGTGTTTAGGATGCATTTGGCCAATGCCCTTAACAGCATGCTTTAACTTCTGTTAAGCTCTGAATTGGTCAGGCAGTTGAACTAGAAGATCATTGTAGGTCCTTTCCAACTGAACTATTCTATTCTATAACAGACACTGAAGCTTCAATAGATTTTAAGTACACAACATTCAAGCTAAGTTTTTCAAAAAATTCTTTATAGGACTACTCTAAAATGGGTCTAGATCAGAATTTGTGTGTTTCGGTCTTTTTATGGTTCTGGGCCTGAACATCAGATGAGAACTTTTTAGGAACACATATCTAACGAGTATTCTAATTAACTGTAATTAAATGTAATGCAATTCAATTAAATGTAATTAAATTAAATGCACCCATTACTATTTAGAATATGTAATAAGAACAATACTTGTAAACAAACTCTTGTTTCCACAGAGAAAAGTAAATAAACATTAAGAAAGCTCTTTTGTCTATTCTTTTTCCAAATCCATTAGCATCAAATTGTTTTTGTTTCCTAAATAAGGTTGTTTTCTACAGTAATAGACCTAAGGCTTTAATAACCCCAAAGTTTGCATTTGTGGTTTCATAGCTTAGAGACTTCATTATCTAGAATCTAAATGAAAATATCAGCTCTAATCAGAGGGATGTGAAGACAAAACGTTTTCCCCTCACATAAATATTGCTTTTTGGAATAAAGCAAGGAGAGTTTATACCACATTTAGTTGTTTATATAACTACTGACTCTCAGAAATCAAAGCCACTGACTGCCCCATTTCTAAACAGTAGTTGCCCTCAACTGCTTTGGTGATCACACCCTACATGTGTAAGAGGAGCAAAGATACAAAACCTACCTATATCAGACAACCTCTTTTGAATCATTCTGGTAGATTTGGGGTTTTTTTTTTCCATGATCATTAAAATTTCTGAGCTTTTTCTCTTTTGTAAGTAAGTAAATAATAGACACGGTGTAAGTTGCGAGCAAGAATGTAAGCCACATAACACACATTTGCTAAAGTTTTAAGAACATTTTTCTTTTTGCAGTCCAGCTTTGTTAAATATGGCTGAAGTCTCTCCTACTGCTCATGTTTCTGAAAGCAGTAGTACCATGGAAACATGCCAATAAACAGCACATTGTATTATAACATGGTGAGCTTGTAAATCGAGTCTTTCACATATTCAGTCCTCTGAAGGATTACGGTTGGCTATATTCTGCGCTGCATTCACCAAAACCTGAGTAGATAGAGATCAGTCACTTTTTCGTGAGCTACCTCAGGTGCTGCTCACTGAAGCTCTGTGCCAGCCAGCGACCTAAGAAATTTCAGTGGACCATGGGAAGCTCTGTGTTTCCATTATTACTATGCTCACAAGACCAATGCTAGTTGGTATAATGCTATCTCAATGGAGCTACATGAGTGGTATACTCTGAGGTGGTCATGATATTCACAAAATGTCAGCCTTTACCCAGTAGACCCCACTGAACCAAAAAAAAAACAAAACAACCTCCAAAAAAATACATTGTTAGTAAATGACAAACCACCATGCGTCCCAAACAGAAATTCTGCCCTGAAAATGGAGAAATACCAGAGATCTTGAGAAGTCTATTAAAGAACTCCAATGCAGCTGATTTTTAATGCATAGAGCTTAGACTTAGAAAGAAGTGGCAAGAACTGTGTTAAATTTATTTTAATATATTACATTTGGCAATGAAAAGTGCTCTGGCAGTGAGGGGCTGTTGCTATGGTGAAGTTGTGGGAGATCCAACATCCCCCAACAACCAAATGCCTTACAACAGCTTCTGTGTGAATAGAGCATGTCCCAAACAGCTGCTCATTCTACTTGCTTAGGCTTCTCGATAAAGGTTTTGGCTGATAAGTTAGACTTTCTCATCCTAAAGCATGTACGCATCACTGGAGTAAAAACGTACTGTGATTATGTTGACTCTGTTACACAAATTTCATGTCTTGTATGCAAGAACATCTGGCTTACAAGGATATCTCATTTGATATCCAGTTAATGGTAATTGAACATAAAAGCCAAAAATACCACAAACCCTATGGAGCAGTAGATATTAGTGACCATAACAGAGAGCAGAGGGCTTAGGTCTCTGACTGATGGGCCACTGAAGGAAAGCCTTGAAGAGCTTCAGACAGAGTTGTGTAAACGATAAGAAAGGGGGGGGGGGATCAAATTTATTGTGAGACCCATGGAAAATAACAAACATTACGGGATATTTGGGGGGTTTTGTGGGACTTTTTAAAACTTACTGTGGTATTGGGTTGTGTAATTCACTGAAACTTATTAGAGGATAATTAAGGAAAGGAAAGTGAGGGATCAAGGTCAAAGCATGGCAATTAAGAGAAATAAGTGTGTAGACTGAAGAACAAAAAGGTCTTGTCATGTATAAGCAGCTTGCTGGTCAGCATGGTTATATAGCCAAGCCCTGAAAAACAGCTGTGTTCTTAACCTTTTTTGAAGTGAGCATTGGTAAAAGCATTTTTCTCCTATCTGTGCTGACCCATATGGCTTGTCATATGTGCTCAGTGTCTGTGCATTTGCATCTTTGGTATTCATACTGTACAACAGGAGCAGCCTCCACCTATCAGAGCAGGAACCACTGGGTTTTTAAGTCTGCAAAATTTTGTGTCCCTTAATACTATGACCTCAAACTTCTAGTTTTACAAAATTATTCCCATTTTGCCTGTTTGTTTGGACTACATGTGTATCTTCACTTGTTCTATTTAACCTGAAAAAAACAAAACAAAACAAAACAAAAAAAACAAACCCAACCCTGGGTGGCTATATTAGTAAGCTTCTGCTTTAATCAAAAAATTAAAGCAGAAAACAGGTAGGATGGGATGGTTTCCACCTTTTGGACTTAAGAGTGTGCCTACAAAACAGGATTGAAAAAGATGCTTAATTTTGAGGTAGTTAAGTTTAAGTGAAGTGAATCCCAGCCTCACAATAACTTGCTTAGAATAATCAGCTTAAAAATACCCGAGAGAAGCGATTTAATAGAATAAGCACAGAAGTTTTATATGAATATGTTGTTGTGGCTTTGAAGATGTTTTTCTGCCATTTCTTCCCCCCCCCCCCCCCTTATAGAAAGGTACTTTTAAGAATTGTTTCCCTGAATTGTTTATCTTTTCACTGGTATTGATGTGAGCTGAAGAGTTCAGTGTATTTTATGGACAAGAACAATGCATCTACCATATACTTACTATGCATACTAGACATACATAGTAGGTATGTTTGCATACTATGGAGACAAACCTTGGTGACTTTGTGCAGTAAGTAAAAGAAAACAATTTTGAGGTTTTTTGTTGTTGATTTTTGTTTGTGTTTTTTGGTTTCTTGTTTTGTTTTCTTTGGATGTTTGTGTTTTGGTTTGGTTTGGGTTGGTTTTTTTTTCCCCCAGAAGAGCAGATAAGAGTAAAAAGCACTTTGGAATGAAATCTCAAGCACAATACTGACTTAATGACTTTATGGTTGGTTCAAAGGATAGATCTTCACTTCAGGGTCAATAAATTGCTGCTGACCGAGTGATTTATTAATTCAATTTTAAGTTAATCTTAATAATGTATTGCTTCATTTGCAGCATTTACCAGTGAAATGTTAGGTCTAGTTGGCTGTGATTCATGAAGCTTCTTATCTGACAAGCAAAGAGTGATCTTAATTTGAATGTCTGTCAACTTCACAAATGGTCATAAGTTTTATTTTACTAGGAACGAAAATGAGGAACTGATGGATGGGGAGTGGCACTATGTAAGTATTTTCCTTAAATTATATTTCCCCTCTAATCCACTGCAGGGGAAAAAAAAATCAACTACTTAGTAGGAAACTGAGAACAAAACAAAACATAATAAAGCCTAGGAAATTTTATCTGTCAGGTCCTTTATTAGGTTAAATACTAAGAATGCTGAAGTCTGTCATTCGGATGTCAAAACCACCTTTTTGCTTAATTTCAGAGACAGTAAAAATACACAGCTAAATTTCAGCAATAAATTTCATTAGAGGACTAAGTCAGCTAGAGCATGAGAACAAGATGGATACTGTCAAGTATCCATCTCAACGAGGAATGAGTCCAACATGCAGCATGGCCCTTGAAGATCATGGCAGCACTCAGCCAGTCTGTCTGTCAAAAGTGCAGCAGTAGACCTGAAGCTCAGAAACAGCAGAGGACGGGATCAACTTCTTTGGAGGGCAAATTGATCAAAAAGATTTGACTAGTGTGAGGTTATTCCTACACAGAGGGCCTTCCTGTGTATTATGTGAAAGTTGACTTGAGGGGAACAAACTGTATTTGTTTTCTTCAGGGCTTAGCTGACTCTCTGATTGAATATGAAATAACGACTAGGTCAGCAAGCTCTGCCTGGCATGACCATGTCAGGCAGTGTGCAGAAGTCCCCTGAGGCAAGAACAACCTGCCCTGCACATGCCTTTTGCCTGGGCTGGGCCTTGAGGAGCTTCTCTGCCTGCATTGTTTAGTTGCTTCTCTGGCATTGCTCTTGCCTTTCCTGAAAGGAGTTTGAGGTAGTGCACATAATAATTGTGAGTCTCTTGCTTAATGATTGGGGAGTTCACCAGCAACCAAGAGAGTGATCAGGATTGCTCTGGATACTTATTGATCATTTCAAGAACAGAGAACAAGATAGCATGCAGCTGTCGGCTGTTTCAGCTACCCATCTTTGGTAGCCAACGTTTGTTCTTCCTCTGCCTTAGTGTTTTGCCTGACTGAAGACCCTGGGTTTTGTTGTTCACCTTTGGCTCTGACATTATGATACTCAGAAAGTTCTTTAGGCTCCCCATTGCCTTCCCATTTTGCAGTTTAGTTCGGGTGAAAATATGCTCGTCACAAATATATAGTGAGAAATTTAATCTGCCAAAGTAGATTATAGACTTATTTGAGCTGCAATGTCTTGAAGAATTATTGAAAAAACTTTAAGCCTGGATGTCTCAAGTATTGCACATGAAAGTAGATGTTGAGTGGTGCAGTGAGATAATATGACTTCACCTTTCTCATCTAACTCAACCTCAGAGTTTTGAGAGAAACTAGGACAGCCGGTGTCAGTCCTTGTTTTGTTGGTTGGTTTGTTTTTGTTTTTTGTTTTTTTGTTTTTTTTTTTTTTTTCTCATAAGAGGGACTATTAAACACACCTTTCTGTAAAAATGTACAGGTGAAAATGTAGTCTACTGAATTTCATTATTTGATTCTGCTAAAGCTGGGGCACTCTAATATTATGTCTGTAAAAAAAACCTGCTCACTGGTAATATTTCATTGTTCATGTGTCCCCCTTCTATGACAGCTCTGTGGCATTGCCCATAAGAGAAGTAGGGTGCAGTATCCTGTGTCAGAAAATTTAACTTCTTTTGTATCTTGAATTTTGCACCTACAGTGCTATCTATACAGCCACCATGTAACAATGGCATCATTTGCTGTAAAGAATACATTAATTGTTTAGACTGAACAAAGCAGATTCATCTACCATTTACTTTAGACATTTAATCTACTGAAAGATAGGATCTTCTTATCTTCACTGAACAGAGGCAAGCAATCTACCCTTAAAACATTTGTCTAGAAGAGTCAAAATATATTGCCTTCATAAGTGTCTTTGTCCTTTGACCGTAGAAAAAGGCCGTACAATGACAGATATGTGATACCTAATTTTTGTTAAGTTCAAGCTATGGTAGACAAATCTTAACTGTGGTATGACCTGGAAAAAAACAAAACAAAGCGAAACCAAAACTGCATATTAAAATACCTATAAAAAGATAGGAAAGTAAGGTTAACACTAGCCAAAGCTGGAAACAGGTTAGCAAGAATGGAGGGTATTAAAAAAACTGAAAAGCTATTTACTAAATGTGAGAACCTTTCTTCAAAACAGGAGAGTGTCACAAGTATGTTGAGATGCATCAGACCTCAAATCTGAGTCATTAATAGTTACATGAGAAGAATGCTAGCAGAAGTTTCCTCAGACTATTCAAGCAATGCCTGTGATACACAAATATTCATGCAGTTTCTAAAATGTAAAAGCTAGTCTTCATATCTTTTTGTTGCTTCTTAAAAGAGGTATATAGCATTTTCACAGGACAATTTTTATATCTTTTGTCAGCAAAAGTTCTAATAGTGTTCAGCATTTGCAGGCTTTTTCCCACCTTTTTGACTTGAATTAATCATGATTTGTCCTACGTTGTCATAAATGAAACAAGTTCACTTTTTATTTTTCTAAATTGGAGAAAAATATATTGTTTCCTTTCAGTTTTGCTCCTCTCAGATAATTGAGTGCTTAATCCAAAGACAACTGAAATTCATATTACTGGTTGAAGTAAGTGTAAATGGTAACTTCCCCATTGTGTTTATGAGAAACTGCGAATAGAATGAGATTTGAAAGAAAAAATGAAGATCGACTTTATTCAGGCAACAGTAATATTACTTATGTAGTGTGTGAAATAGATGTCATTTATGTGGGATCTTCTGAAGAATCATTTTAACTGGTGCACAAAAAAGGATTGACTGAAGGGACAATAATCAGTTCCATATCAGAATATGACTTCATGTCAAAGAGATAATTTTTGAGGGCAAGGGTGAATATGACACTGGTCGACAAAATCATGAGTGACGTAAGGCAAATAGTGGTTGACTGTTCACTTTACGTTCCAGTATAAGAACCAGGCGACATTAGGAATTGTTGCTAGCAGTCAGGTATAAAAATAAACAAAAGAAGATGGCTTCACACAAAAAGGTGGTAGAACTGTGGAACTAAAAGTGATGGAGATGGCTGAACACCTGCCTGCCAGTGAGTAGTGAATTAATTCCTTCATTTTGCTTTGCCTGTGTGTGCAGCTTTTGCTTTATTTATTAAACTGACTTTATTTCAACCCATGAGTTTTC
>NW_010133319.1:0-2778 GCF_000699245.1 Pterocles gutturalis | reverse complement strand
TCTTCCGATTCTTTCCTCCATCCCACTGCGTGGACAAAGCAAGTGTCTGTGTGGTGCTTTTACCAGCTGGGGTTAAACCATGACAACAGTTAAAGAAGAATATATCAAATTTGTATGTGTGCATCTATGCATATGTAGGCTAAATTGCTGTTCGAAATCAATTTTAGATGGCTGTATGGAAGGACTGAGATGCTGTTACAGTTTTATAGTAATAAACGAACATTCTTATTTCTTGGAAGTATTGCAAATACCTTCTTTTATGTATGCAAGTACTTCTATTATAATCAATAGAACTGAAACCACTTGACCTCACAACAGAAGTCAATGGAGCTACTGTGGTAGAATTATTAGACCAAATAGGTGGCTTTGTTTCAACAAAGGAAGCAGACAAGAAGACAAGTTAGCTCAATGTCAGAGTTATTTTCTAAACAGCTTATATGAGACCTAAAATCTTGCCTGTAGAACTTGGATCACATATTCACTGTCATCAGATGAGCTATTCTAATACTTACAGAAGCTAACAATCTGGTCTCATATCATTACTGCCACCTGTTACTGGCATGAAGATGAATCAGCTTCATGAACTTAAATTGCTTGTGGTTTTTTTGCATTCTTTTCATAATCTTGTGAGAAAATGTAATTATTCAAAAATCCCAGAAAATTCAAATATACATGGAAAACACAAGAATAACTTGCAATTATTTTAGTTGCAATAATAGGGAAAGTATCTTATACAGGGAGTTAAAATAGTTGTGGTTTGTTTTGTTTTTTTTTCACAACATGTTTAGAAATACAAAAAATATTTCCGATTTTATTATTTCATTCAATTTTGCTATTTAAAAATTATAGTAAGAAGATAAGTAAGCGTTTCTAAGTGCTTTGAAGGATTTACCAACATGAATAAGGTAATGGACAGTAATCTGTAGCTTCCACTAGATACTGGTATCTGTAGATACCACTGTAACTATTCCACTGTGTAGACAAACACTTGAAATACACTGGAGTTCATAAACCAAGCTTCTAGATAATCTACTTTTTAACTATTCCATGAAACTGAAAATTCAGTATTCTCATTTTTATATAGGAATGAAGAAAAAAAATCTATGGACTTTAAGTTGTAGTTAAAAATGTCTGGTTTCAGTCCCATTCTTCTGACACTTAAATAGGTTGTGGAGAGTTTACTTAATTGAAAGGCTCTTGCAAAAGTAATTCAATATTTATTCCATTAAACAGTAATGCAATTAATCTGGCTACGTCTATTCATAAATAAGCACTAAGAAATCTTTTTGGATCTCTTTCACTTCACAGGTTTAGAATGGCTTTTGGGGTAATTGTTTCACATTAAAAGGTCCAATGAAGAAATACAAATAAAAAAGATAATTAAATATGCTTTAGGAATATTAAAATGGATTAAGGAAGATGACGAAAGAGAAATAGATCCTACCATCAGTATCTAGAAACACACCTAGCTCTTCCCTCATAGGTGTTAGTCCTTTATTACTTACATTGCCATTATCAAGTGCTAGATAAGTGTGTGCTTTTCTTTCCCACCAAAAGAAGTTTTTTTTTTGGTAGCAGCTAGGCTTGCTATATTTTTATCCCAGAAACTCCATCTTTACGGGAAAGTTCTTACTCTAAATGCAGGCTGCTCTCTCTCCCTCTTGGCTACAAAGAAGCTTAGGATAGCTAAAATAAGCTAAGTTGTCAAAGTTTAAAATGCCAACAGCATGAGATGAATCCATCAGAAAGAACTGAGCCAATACCATGACTATCTTCTGACACTTGGGCAACAGTACAGAAATCTTTAGTTTTGAATGTAATTTCTTAAAATGTTGTCATCATGATTCCTATATTACTATTGATAAGATAACACCCCCAAGGGTGAAGCATAATGTTAG
This sequence comes from Pterocles gutturalis, assembly GCF_000699245.1. NCBI lineage: Eukaryota > Metazoa > Chordata > Aves > Pterocliformes > Pteroclidae > Pterocles > Pterocles gutturalis. Next base: position 880 of record NW_010133319.1, on the reverse strand, counting down.
ATTTGTGCTCAACAAAACATTTTAGTCTGAGAATGATAGTCTTGGGTTTAGAAATATTTTAGTATGCCTACATGATAATTATAACCTAGACATAAATAATAATCACACAGAATTTTCCTTTTTCAATTGTATTGACTAATTCATTCCAGCTTATAATATCTAGAAGCATTTTGTGTGTAAAATTGGAAAGAGAAGTCAAAATTATTTTATTTTTTCTACTGTCTTCTTGCTATTTACAGGCATAGAGGAATAGCTCCTAAATTTAATCTCTCAGTTTGCAGGACCAAGCCCCTCATTTTTTCCTGTTTAAGATTGGTTGTAAAAAAGGACTTTTGGGAACCACGTGAATAATGTAGCATGCAAAGATTCTTTTTAATGTTGCGATTAACATTTAAAGGATAGGTAACATAAAGGACTTAGATAACATAAAGGACTCTAGATAGGTGATTGCGATTTCTGACCTCTTCTCTGGTAATGGGTTCAATAGCAAAAGCTATTGATCAAAATCGTGATATGTAATGATTGTTCATATAAAGTCCCTAGAACACTGTTTATTTTTAGAAGTTAAAAGACAGCAGCAAGTTAGTGACTTGTAAAAAGAAAAATAAAATTTAACTTAGAGATATAGGATTTATTATTTTTAATGTTTTCGGTTTGTCATAAGTAAAATTCATATTAACCAAAGTAATGGTGTGGAATTTCTCATATGGTTGTGTGGGAAGTATTTTTTCTGTCCTGCAACTATTAAGGCACAGTTGTGCTTTGTGTTTTGTTTTGTTTTGTTTTGTTTTGTTTTTTTTCTTATGAGTCTGGATGACATACAAAGCTCTATCTTCCTTCTCAGCTGCCTTTCCTAATAATACTGTTTATAATAATATAA
>NW_010133318.1:0-36606 GCF_000699245.1 Pterocles gutturalis | reverse complement strand
CGAAGTGCCCAGTTCGTGCTGGTTTAGTGGTGTGGTTTGTTAGCGGAGCACTGAAGTAGTTTTCCGAGTTGGTGGCAATATTGAGTGGGTGAAACATAAAAAACCTGGTTTACTCCAGTGATAGCTTTAGTTGTTTAGTTGTGCGTGTAAGATGGATACTGTATTAGATACTTAAATACAGTGATCTATGAGGTAAATAAAATGTGTTTAGTCCCAGCAGACCACCAGGCCATGCTTAATGAAGGGTAGAAGCACAGAGTAAGCATGTAGGGAATCTTCCTGTGTGTGTCGTACTGTTCTGGATGTGGGGCCTGGTTCTTGTTTCTGTGGTCAGTGGTCTTGTATGGAATTTTTTTGCCCACCTCTAAATTTGCCCGGCTGTTTTTTGCGTTGCTATAAACTTGTAACTTTCTAAAAAATCTTAGCGTGGAACTGGATTTCTCAGTTTTACTGTGTGCTTTGTTTCTTTTTTCACTTTAACTTGTTTCCAACTAGCATCATCTGATGTCTTCTTGCTTCTGTATTGGAAGAGATGGTAATTGTCCCCTGTGTACATTCTCGAACCCAGTTGAGATATTCCAGGGTTGTGTCAGATGCATTAAATTCCATGCAGAAGAGTTCTAGTTTACATAGTTGCTTCTGAACAAGAAGTTACTGTAGGTGTCATCAGTTTGTCCCTTTCTACCTGCAAGTGGGTTAAACTTCAGTGCGAGGGTCAGGAGCTCCTTTCTTCAGTTAGAGGTGTGGTGTTCAGGTCTTGCAATGAAAGCCACCACGAAAGAACATTGCTTAAGCTCTGGAAATAAAAGGCTAGTATGTTGTGCATTGATACTTCACCTGAAGTCAGTGATGCTTTACAATTGATGGTCACTTTCTGAAGCTGAAGTGTTGCGTTATAATTCAGGTGTTTCTGTTCTGTGTCCACAGTGTGGTCGTTATCTAGTGCTGGTAAATGAGAGCTACAATAAAAGGGCATAGAAGAACTATGGTTTCAGTTTCAGTCATCCAAATACTAATGTGATTTTTTTTTTTCTAAATTCTTACAAGTGGCTATCCTCACATGCTTGTACATATCCAGTAATTCTTGCCCCATGTTGATATACAGAGTGTTTCAGAAGACTGACTGAAGTTTTCTAGTCTTTAACAATATGAAAAAATGTTTGCAATGTGGACAATGTTTGATATCCTGTGTGGGAGACTTAATGCTGTCTTGAGTAATAAATAAGTAAATAAATAGGTAAATTGATGGGTTCTTTAAATATCCTGGCAAATATTCCTGTTGAGGCTGTGGAATTACTTACTCTTAATAGCTGTGCCATAGCAGTATTTAGAGATTCTACTTAGGAGATTGTTCTGTTTTGCTACATGAATTCTAACGTGTAACAAAAACTTGTGCCTGAAAAGCGCTTTTGTAAGTTTACTGGGATATAAGGTATGCGGTAGCAAAAACATTTAGGAAGACACACATGTTATTCTGTATTATGAGAATTTAAACTTTTGATTGAAGTAGCAGAGAAGCTCACAACTAGCTCTCTACAGAATAGTAATTTGTATCCCTTGATGTTGGATCAGAGAGTGTCCAAGGCTTTTAGGAGTCTGCAGACCCTGACACTACAAAATTAAATTTTAAGAGGAGAGCAAGAAATTTACTGCAATTAGTGCTTGAGCATTAGGCCTTTTGTGTTTTGGATATAGCTGTTTGTTTGGGAGAATAAAAATGCAGGTTTCTTGGGTTTTTTTCACCGTCATGTTCATTCAGCTATACATACACAGCTAGTGAGCATCACAAGACATCACTGTTTTAGCATTTACAGAGACATGTAAATGCTATACAATATGCAGGAACATATTCATGTTTTGGGTACACATGTTGAATTGGGACTGTGTAGTGAAATCAATTATACATCAGGAAAAGTTCATATCTTTTTTTTTTCTCCACTCATTTTAGAGAGATTTATCACATAAAAGAAATGATTGAGTCAGTCAAAATGAGAAGACAGTGCATGCTGGATTTCTACTCGCATTATGAACATCTTTGTGCTCTTCAAGGCTCTGTCCCACTGCAAGCTGTCAAGGCTAACCTGACTGAGGGGGCTCTTGATCTAGTTGTAGATCGCATCAAAGCTGCTGATTGGGCACCACTTCTGAATGCTATCAGGCATAATAAGACTCTGGCTTCTATTGGAATAAGAAGCTTTCATCAACATGGTCTTGGAGAATCAGGTTTGTTGTGATGACTGTAAAAGACATGTTGATGTATGCATGTTGGAATTTGTTGCATAAAGCTTTTCTGTGATTGAATACGTGAGGGGAGGAATTGTAATACCTAAGGAATTATTTCCATTTAAGAAAAGCAGCAAAAAAGTATGGTGTGATTGTGATTGCTTTTAAGTCTACAGGGACTGGATTTTACTGATGTGTAATTTTTGTTGTTTACTAGGTGTTGAAAGATATAAAACTTACTTTAGAAGGAGAATTCCAGCAATTCGATCAAAAGACTTGACTGGCCACCTATGCAAAGCTATCAAAGGCTGTCTATGTATATCAGATGTACTAAAAAATTTAGAACTTCAGGGTTTGCTTCTGAGGGAGAGAGATCTAATACTTTTAACAAAGGTGAGAATATTCTAGTATACAAATAAATGGAAAATATGCTTAGAATGTAGAGAAGTAGCGACAAAATTTTATAAATATTTGTCACAGGCAAGAATGTTCCTCTTCTAAGACATCTTTGGGTTATCCATTATATGAATTATTCTGCTGAGGTGTTTAGTATAACCTAGTCTTGCTGAATGAATATCTCAAAATTACATAATCTTCCCTTGCCCTTATTCATCAAGGCTTGTTAGAAAGTTCTTAGCAACATCTCTGCCATGTGTTTGGGGCATATAGCTTTGATTTTGACTGAAACTACAGTGCATGTACATGACAAGGAAAATTGTGGGACACCAAGGAGATAAAAACAGGTCTTGATGGTGTGTTATTGGAACATTCTGCAGTTTGCTTGTGAGTGGCTTCTAGGAAAGGAAGTTGCTGCTTGTTGCCAGTGTGCTATGGCTTCTCCTGTGCTAAAGAAATTAACCAGCTTAAACAGCTTTGAGGTTGACTTCTTTTGACCTTCCTCTAAACACCCTAGAGTTTCTTGTAGGGAGCACAAATTGTTCTGAGCAGTTTGAATGATTTGGTCTTTTCTCTGTATTTTTGTTTTTCACACTAGTTAACAAACATTGTTTTTATTCTGAAGGGTTTGGCCGCAGCTTCATCTCTGGAGAGTGTCTCTTTAGCTCACTGTCCAATTGGAGATGGCGGACTAGAAAGTAAGTTCAGAATCAGAAATGTATAAATATACTTCTCTCTTTTTTAGTCCTTTAAATAGGTAAGTTTTTCAGTATTTCAATTACTGTTTTAAATTTGTCTATAGTGACTAAAATAACAGTCTCTACTTTTCTACATAACAAAATTTAAAGACTTTAATTTCTTTGCTTGATGCCAGTAAATAGTCACACTACTTTATAATGATGTTTATACTTTTACTTAAAACAGTCATGATATAGGAGGTTAACTCTCATGATTTGTTCTTATTTACATAATTAAACTGAAATAAAATGTATTCTAGCTTGTCCAGATACTCTTTGCTAAACACTTGTGCTAGAAATATATGATCTTGAACACTTTAAATGTACTTAAAATATACTTTGTATTTCAACACCAGTTCTTTGTCAAGGCTTTTACCTATTAAAGCTGATTTGGCTTCTTAACATGGCAGTGAAAAAGTGTGTTCTGATAATCTGGCTGTGGTGTGTGTGAATAACATGTATGCTTTTGTTTTCTTCAGCAATCTGTCAGAGTGTAAAGAATTCAGCCACTATCAGATATGTAAATTTCACAGGATGTAGCCTCACATGGCGAGGGGCAGAACACATAGCAAATGTATTAAAGGTAATTTAATCACCTTTCTTAGAACCAAATGTTCACAAGAACTTAAATACATTTGATTTTTTCTGTTACTTTCAAGCTCTAAGTCCATCAAAGCACTGTGTGAGCAGCATATACGAATACTGAAGTTAAGTATGTGCATGGTCCTTCTGGATTTTGTGATTTTGTACGCCAAAAGTAGCTTAGTTTACTGGTGTGGGATTTAAATATGCTATTTCTTAGTGAATGTCAGTTAGGTAACAGTTCGGACTGATCTGTTCTCTTTAAATGAGGATTAGGGCTGTAAATGTCTGTCACCTGTTTTGGGGAGTGCTTCTTTCATTGTCACAAATTTTGAAAAATGTCTTTAAGTGTTCTTACACATTGGGTAAGAATAATTGAGGTTACAGTTTAAAAGCTCCTAATTGACTGATTAGTAAGCTTGTGACTAGTACAATATTCTAACTGATATTAACATTGGTTTACCTGAAAGCACATAATTTCCTAGTGTGTATTTCCTGTTGAAGATGTGTTGAAAGTGTGTGTCTGCCAAAAGAAGGTAATGAGATGTTTTGTGGCCATACTTAATAATTTGCATTGCAAATTGGATGAGCAGAACAAACATGACTTAACTCTTTTGTCTAAAAATTACTTGTATTTCTTCAATTCAGAAATGGTATAACTGTGTTTCTTATATCAGCACTCAAGCCATTAAATGTCAATTACAAAGATAACTTGTGATCTTCTTGTCATCGATAATGGCTTTGCCTTTGCACTTGGTAACAGCTTCTTTGTTTGCAAAGTGCCAGGCGATGAAAAGACATGGTGAAGCTTGGGCTGAAAGCCTACGTTACAGGAGACCTGACCTTGACTATATGACCGGCTTGAGGCGGATTACTTTTAACTGCAACATGCTTGTTGGAGATAGAGGAGCAAGTGCCTTTGCAGACTGTCTAGGAGAGGACCTTTGGCTAAAAGGTAACGTGAAACATTGACTCTTAAGACACAGTGGTGGCAGGCAGAAAACTTAAAATTGGCAGTTATAGCAAATATAGCCAGAAGAGTAACTTGCAATTTAGGGAGGAAATAGTAATCTTTTTTCAAAAGAAATTTCTTTGCCTCTTTTGAATCATCAAGGTGTCTGAATACTGTTGTGTCATCTAGTATTGTCCTCTTGTATTTTGGAGAAGTAACTTATTCTACAGTATATCTGTATAAAATGACTAATTGTGGTGGTGTAAGTCATGGCATTCTGTACATGGCTCAAACTATAAAACTATTTCAGCAGGTTAAGTGTTTGATGCCAGGTGTACAGATAGATAACATGCATACTGATGGAAGAGGATCAGATTAGAGAATGCTTAAGCAAACTGGATGTACAGGAGTCCATACGCCCTGATGGGATGCATCCACAAGTGCTGAGGGAGCTGTCTGATGCCATTTTGAGGCCACTCTCAGTAGTCTTTGAAGGATCACAGTGATTGGGAGGGGTGCCTGAGGACCAGAGGATAGCAAATGTCACTCCTGTCTTGAAGAAGGCTGGGAAGAAGGACCCAGAGACCTACAGGCTGGTCAGCTTTACTTGGATCCCTGGGAAGGTGGGGATGTGCTGCCACCCAGAGGGACCTCAACAGGCTGGAGAAATGGGATGCTGGGAATTTTGTGAAGTTTAACAAAGGGAAGTGCAAAGTCCTGCACCTGTGCAGGAGTAATTCCATTCACCAGAACATTCTGGGAGCTGTGTGGCTGCAAAGCAGCTTTGCAGAAAGGGTCCTGGAGGTCCTGGTGGACAACAAGCTGACTGTGAGCCAGCAAAGTGTCTTTGTGGCAAAAGCGGCAAATGATGTCCTGTGCTGCATTAGGCAGAGACTTGTGAGCAGGTTGAGGGAGGTGATCCTTTCCCTCTACTCAGCAGTGGTGAGGTCACACTTGGGCTTCCCTATACAGGAGAGAGCTGGAGCTACTGGAGAGGGTCCACCAAAGGGCCACTAAGATGATGAAGGGACTAGAGCAAATCTCATGTCAGGAAAGGCTGAGGGAGCTGGACTGTTCAGGCTGGAGAAGAGAAGGCTCAAAGTGGGTCTCATCAAGGCATGTAAATATGTGAAGGGAGGCTGTAAAGAAGATGGAGCCAGGCTCTTTCTGGTGGTGCTTGGTGACAGGGTAAAAGGAGGTGGGTACAGACTGAAACACTGGAGGTTCCTCCTGAACATTGGGAAACTCTTTCTTACTCTGAGGGTGACTGAACACTGATGGAGGCTGCCCACAGTGGTTGAAGAGTCTTCATACTTGGAGATCTTTAAGAGCTTTCTGGACATGGTACAGGGCAAGTGACTTTAAGTGAGCCTCCTTGAGCAGGGGGTTTTGGCAAGATGACCTCCACACGTCCCTTGCAACCTCAACCATTCAGTGGTACTGTGCACATGCAACATGAAATAAATGGCCAAAGCCATGATAGTACTCTTTCATGGTGACCATGTAACTTACTGATGTGTGCAAGCAATGAACTTGTAGAAGCGCTGACTCATACTTTTTAGACCTAAGTTATGTGTTTGTATATATGATGTTACCTTGAGCAGTTGGATTAGTTGGTTCCTGGGAATATTGTATCTACCAAGAATTGTCGAGAACAGTGACTTAACTCTGATTTTTGTATTCATCCCTTTGCAGTTGCTTAGCAGTTATTTCTTGATGTTGATCTGTAATACTGGTCTAAATTTCTAGTTTTCTTCTCTGAAAGTAATATTCTTTTTACAGATGGCTGTTACCATCATGTCCGCTTTTCTCATACTTCATGTTCTATAAAATGGAGGCTTTCAGGAGGTGTGGGTTAATTGTGTTAAATACTGACTACAGGTTATGCCACTGAATATATTTTTTTTTACCTCCTTAAACATTGTAGCACTTGATTTGCAGCAGTGTGGAATATCCAATGAAGGAGCAAGGTCATTATTAGGTGCTCTTCGAACGAATACAACATTAGTGGTACTTGACATAAGAAAAAATCCATTAATTGGTATGTATCTGTATCTACCTTTGTATCTTTGTGTGTGGTTTTTTTTTCAGTAACTCTGGGGGGAAAGATAAACTGCCTTTAAGGCAAAAACCTGCAGTAGTATTTTGCTAAACATTTTTAGAATAGGGGAAAGGAGCAGGGGAGGTAATGTGCACTGCTTATTTAATGATCTCTTTGCATGAGTACTTGTTTCACACAGCAAGTTCTTAATAAGATATCTTAATTCATTCTAGATCACGTTATGGTGAAAAACATTATTGAACGAGTTCTTATGAATGGAAATAGTGCTAATTCAGAGGTATGTGTTAGGCATTTTGGAGTGAGCTTGGGGTAGTTGCCATTGCATTTTTGTTTTAAAGGACAACTATTCTGAATGAATCAGATATTCTAGTTACAAACAGAAGTCTGACTCTTAAGCAGTTTAAAAACCAAAAAAACCTACTGTGAAGGGAAAAACTAAAAAAAAAATCTGTCAGTAACATGATATTTTATTGGGCATTTTGTATGTTTTCTTGTGTAATTTAAGATGTAATAAAACCACGATATGCATTTAGTGAAAAGAAAATATATGTGTGTATACTTGGGCATTACTATAGAATGTTAAGGAAATATTGCTGCTGGACTGCCGGAAGGCTTTCTACTACATGTGTCTTTCTTGTTGACATGGTGATAACAACTTTTTATTAAAAAGTAAATGAAATCACAACTTTAGAAATCTATTTAGAAACTTACTTTTTGTCAATAGTTTACATAGTTAAGATTTTTTTAAGCTACTGTTGTGGTTTTGAACCCAGCTAGTGGCAAACAAATACCACACAGCTGCTTGCTCACCTCCCACCTCCCAGGGATGGTGGAGAGAATAAAAGGTGTAAGGGGATAAGAGACTCATGGGTTGAGATAAGAACAATTTAATGACTAAACTACAATAAAATTGAAAATAATAATGATGATGATAATAATAATAATGAGGGTGACAGAGCACTGGAACAGGCTGCCCAGAGAGGTTGTGGAGTCTCCTTCTCTGGAGACATTCAAAGCCCGCCTGGATGCGTTCTTGTGTGATCTGATCTAGGTGTCCTGCTCCGGCAGGGGGATTGGACTAGATGATCTTTCGAGGTCCCTTCCAATCTCTAACATTCTGTGATTCTGTGATATACAAATATAGGAATAAGTGATACACAGTGATACTGCTCACCACCCAGTGACCAAGGCTCAGCCCGTTCCTAGCTAATGATCCCAGAGCAGGGAGGGTCCTGAAGCTGCAACCCTGAAAAGATAAGTGCCCAACCATCTGAGAGACTGAGAGCCAACTGAGAGAGCAAGATGCCCCCGGGAGAGAGAGAGATGACCCAGAGAGAGAATTTCCAGACAGAGCCTGATCTATATGCTGGGCATGACGTGGATTATACCACTGGCCAATTTGGGTCTCAGTCCTAAACCTAAGGTTGAATCCTAGGATAATAATTTGGGCTGTGCTCCCTCCTACCTTCTCCTGCACGAGCAGACACTGGCACAGCAGAGAAGCTGAGAAGTCCTTGACTGTCCTGGTGGCAACTCTAAACATCAGTATGTTATCAGCCTTCTTCTCAGCACAAGTCCGAAACATAGCCTTACACTGGCTGCTATGAAGAAAGTTAACTCCATCCCAGCTGAAACCAGGACAGTTACTCATGACTATCCTTTCCAATATTAACCATCTAAGAAAACAAGAGTTTAGCTGAAGTGCAGTAACCCTTGCCATTTTTACCTAATAGTACATAGCGTATACAATAATGTGCATAAACTGAATAGCTGGACCACTTATGATTAGATACACTGTTTAAATACTGAGTCTTTTGTTTATAACAGAGAAATCTGATTCAGTCCTAAAGGGCAGAGCGAACAAATGAGTGTACTCTTGTTCTTGTTTTCACAGAGCTGCAACAATCCCAGTTTTTGTTCTGGAACTCACTGCTCTTTCGGTTTTGAAAAGGCTTAAAAGTCAGAGCTGTGGATCTGTAGGGAGTATCTAATAAACTGAGAAGTTTGTGTGTAGGATTCCTTGGAGATTAATACAGTTCCCCAGTTCAATCTCTTAAAGACTTTTTTTTGAGAAACTGAGGTTGGTTGTGAAGGAGTAGTCTTTCTCCTTGGCAGATGCAATCAACACTTGCAAAGTGTGGCAGGGATCACATGAAAACAGCATCTCCCTGGAGATGCTTAAGGTGGCTGGAAGGTTGAATCATGAAAAAAAGCAACTCTCAGGCGTCTCTCATATACTAAGAGATCGCTCAACTCAAGACATTTGTTTTATATTCATCCAGGTAGTGTAGTATCTTGAAGTTGTATTGGTGATACTAGTAATTATTCATACCTCATTAAAAATATGGATGAAAAAGGGGCTGACCGCGAACTTGTTCAATAACTTTGCTTCTTCCACAAAAAAACCCAGCCTAGACTCTTTATTTCATAGGCTTTGCAAGTTGAGCAGGTGTGTTAATCTCCTTGAGGGTAGGGAGGCTTTGCAGAGGGATCTGGACAGGCTGGACCGATGGGCTGAGGCCAGTTGTATGAGGTTCAATAAAGCCAAGTACCGGGTCCTGCACTTTGGTCACAACAACCACCTGCAAGGCTACAGGCTCAGGGGAGAGTGTCTGGAAAGCTGCCCAGCAGAGAGTGACCTGGGGGTGCTGGTCAACAGCCAGCTGAACATGAGCCAGCAGTGTGCCCAGGTGGCTGTGAAGGCCAACGGCATCCTGGCCTGCATCAGAAATAGTGTGGCCAGCAGGACTAGGGAAGTGATTGTGCCCCTGTACTCAGCACTGGTGAGACCACACCTTGAATCCTGTTTTCAGTTTTGGGCCCCTCGCCACAAGAAGGACATTGAGGTGCTGGAGCAGGTCCAGAGAAGGGCAACGAAGCTGGTGAAGGGTCTGGAGCACAGGTCTTACAAGGAGCGGCTGAGGGAACTGGGGTTGTTTAGAGAAGAGGAGGCTGAGAGGAGACCTTATCACTCTCTACAACTACCTGAAAGGAGGTTGTAGTGAGGTGGGTGCTGATCACAATCAAGTGATAGGACAAGAGGAAATGTCCTGAAGTTGCACCAGGGGAGGTTTAGGCTGGATATTAGAAAAATGTCTTCACTGAAAGAGTGATCAGGCATTGGAACAGGCTGTGCAGGGAAGTGGTGGAGTCACCATCCCTGGAGGTGTTCAAGAAACGTGTAGATGTGGTGCTTAGGGACATGGTTTAGTGAGTTAGGTGGTGTGGGTTGATGGTTGGACTTGATGATCCTTGAGGTCTTTTCCAACCTTAATGATTCTGTGATTCTATGATTCTATGGAATAATATTTGCAGTTTATCATGGAAACAGTGCAGACACTCAAAAAGGGATAATGCACCTGTTCAGTAAGATGAATGCAAACTTTTTACGTTGAGTTTGATATTATTTTGAAACTGAAGTAGTTACTACCCTAATCCAGGATTTACAGTTGGTTTTGAGCTCAGTTACAGAATAACGGGATATTAAGAGAGTATTTGAGGTATGGTCTTGATGTGCTCTATACTGAAAGTCAGCTGTGTGGGGTTTTGTTGTGTTGTATGTGGGTGTTGGTAGTGTGTTGGTGTTTTGTTTTTTTTTTTTAAGGGATCAAAACTCAGCTGTATGATTTTTAAAAAAATGTACAAGGAAAAGTAACCTAAGATTGTATTTGTGAGAGTCCTAATGACATATTTTAAATTATGGGTGTAACCAACGCTCTGGTTCTTTTGATTTTAGCAAGTTTAGCATAATACAAAAATCTCAGTTATTTTGCAGATTTTCCATGATTTTTTTAAGGGAGTATCCATTATAGAGTAAGTTTACAAATTTAAGAAATGTTTGTTTCTTGTAGCTTAAGCTTGACAGAAAGAATACAGTCAGTTAGCACACACATTGCTTCATTCTGTCATTTGTGTACTGCCTCCAAACCTGTGAGGTTTCAAAAGGATGTGTTGGTCCATTTTTTGTAGGGGAGAAAACATAGGTGTCTGTCTTTGAAATTATTTAATTTAGTGTGAATTTCTTTTTTCTTTACCAATGGTAGTTGCTAGAGATCTAGATCTAATATTGATAGAAAATGAAGAATTAAGTAGACTAAGTTAGCCTGTGTGTAGAGACTTCTTGAACACAAGGTGCAAGATGTAGTTTGTTTGTGTGAAAGTAATCTGTTGCTTACTCTTGCTGCAAGTGGCCTAACTCATACCATATCTCACCCACAGAGTTGCATGGATCATCATCCCTAGTACTGCCTCCAGTTTTATCTGCCTCTAATTTCAGCTATTTATGCTGCCAAAGTCTAACTGTCATAATTCCATGAGTAAAACTCAGCAAGGTGTTGAATTTGTTTGTATCTGAGAAGTGGTAGAACTATATTCTGTACCATCTTATCATGACACCTGTTGTGTCAGCTCCATGGTTTTGCTTATGCAGAAAATATATTAGGGTGTTGCTTTACAAAGAGAAGTTTGGTGGGCTTTTGACTGGCCTCATAATAATAAGCCGTTGTAACTACAAAAGATCATGTCTTGGCTGCCACAAATAGCCTGTAATGTACTGTCACTCCTTGCTTACTGGATACCAGTCACAGCAACCCTTCCATCCTGTTCTGCACTAGAACTGGTTGTTTCTCTTTGATTTTCAGTAGCATGTAGGTGCTTGCCTTTTGGGTTGGGTTTTCAAGATGACCTGCCTACTGCTAATTGAACTCTTTAAATTTGATGGGCAGCTAAAACACAGGAAAGTTGTACTATCCTAGCAGCACTGAGCAGCTAGTATAATGGATTGTAATTGTAGATATGATAGGATGTGATAGGTGGTGAAAGTTTGTGTAGATTCTGAGAGAGACTGAATAACTTAAAGGAAAAATCCACTGAAGGTGTCTGTAAAACAAGTTGCTTTCATAGTCTGAACTCAAGGATTTAGTAATTTTTCAACACTGTCTTAATATGTTTGCCATCTCTATACTTGGATGTTGTACAACAGCAGCAGGCATCTACACAAGAGACAGCCTACTGGGCTAGATGAACTTTAGGTTTAACCTAGTATAGCTGCTCTTTTATATGTGTAATAAAACAAGATACTCTTGCTCTTAGAAGTTTACAATTTAATTTTACTCTTTCCATCTATTTAGTTTAAAATGAGCAGTTCACTTGTCTCAGGAGCTAGACCCAGCTGTAGACCCAGCAAAATTTATACAAAGATTATTTGAGTCCAAAGTTTAAAAAAAATCCGTTTTTCCTTATCAATGATAAACTTGGACTAAACTTGGTTAGTTAGAGCACAGTAATTTAATCTTTCCTTTGCATTAGGTGGAAATAACAGTGGCATACTGTTCCTACTCTGATGCGGCCTTTAGGGCTGTCTGAGATAAGTTTTGTGTTAATATCAACTGCATTTCCTTTGTGTGCTTCAGTGCTACACTTTGTACTAACTATAGCTTGATGCATACTGAAAAATAAGTGATAGTATAACTTAACAATATCTATGTGGAATAATAAAACTTTTATTGGGGAAAGAGGAACCTTTAAGAATAGAACTGTTGCTGTAAGGAAATGAAGCTTGAAGTACAGAAATTGCCTTTGATTATTGCTATGTCTTAATTTTAGATTGGAGGCTTTTACTGTGTAAGGATAAATTTTCATTACAGGCAGTGAAAATTAAACTTTGTATTTTTTAAACTGCTGACTTTATTGGTAATACAAAATCATGTTAGGGAAGCTTTTATTACTCTGGAGAACTTTGGCCTGAGCCAGTCATTCCTAGCAAGCCAGCTGAGAATGAAAAGCAAAAGCTAGGGTTTCCTTTTTATAGGGTTGATGCAATTTTTTTTTTTTTTACTATAAAAGGAGAAGTGTTTTGCAATGGAGAAAGGAAAATGTTGGATGGGATATTACAGTGGTGTTCTGGGAACACTTTCTGATAATATAGCACTCAGACTTGCATTGCATCTGTGTTTGAATTGGGGCTTTGTGGGATTTTTGGTTTTCCTTAATTTTACAGTTTATTAAGTTTTCTGTAATGAGCAGTGTTCTTCATATGTCTGACAAAAACCCCTCTAATCTTAAATGAGCACATCTTTAAATATCAGCTGCTAAAACAATTTGTCTTTTCTTTAAAAAAAAAAAATCCAGTATAAGTGGCTGATGTCTCCATCTTCCAAGGATGCATTGAAAACTAGACCAAAGAAAAGAACTATTGTCCTAGGAAGTGGTAGAAAAGGAAAAGCTACTATTCGTATTGGTAATACTGTTTTTATTTTCTTTTACTATAGTAAATTTTGTCTATAAAATAATCTTTTAATGTTTAAGAGCTTTAATTATAAGATATGCGATGTGTTTAAATGTCAGTTTTGCAGAATACTTGTCTTCAGAAAAAATTCCATTCCTAATTTGATAATGTGTCTTCTACCATCAGTAGTTTCTGTAGGAAACTTGCTCTTGTTCTTAGTGCTGTTAGATATGTGGCTGGAAAAATGGTAGGATATGCTAACCTAAATATGTGGAAGCATTGCACATTATTCTGAGTGCATCCTCTCCACAAGCTTTCACTTCTAGGAAGCTTGGTGGTAGTAAGTTGCCTAGTTTTTCTGGTGTTGTAACCTTTCTGTAGCAGATTGTCCTCTGCCAGAACAAACAAGCATGCATTTTTTACTGATGTACAAAATGTTTTAAGATTTTTTTTTTTAACTTCATGTAAATCTACTATAAATAGTATGTTTAAAATAACAAAGGTATCTTGAATTCTGTAATTTAGTTATGATAGCTGCTATATGCTAAATCTTTTTTAATAAGTTACTAAAACTTTCACTGTAATACATTTGGCTGTCTTTCATCTTTGCTCTAGTTATCTGGAAGCAGAGCGGTAAGCATAAATCAAATTGAAGTCTTTGTACAAATAACCTGTGATGGTCAGGGTGATGGAGGAAGAAAATGCCTGACTTAAATATAGGTGTGGTGTTTTTTGGTGTTTGTTTGTTAGTTTTCACCTCCTGACTCTTTAAAACAATCTTGTTTACTTGTGGGGAACAAACTGAAATTCAGAAATTTCGAATCCCATTAACACAGTTTTGCATTTCTATACCGTTACAAAATTAGTTGTTTTATTCCTCTTAGAGAAACAATAACCTGAGTTCTCACTGCTTTAACTGTATGAAATATTAGGTGAACGGTTTTCTGGGCTTGTTAGTTTTTAACTTAGATAGCACCTGGAGTAGAGTGATCATCCACACTAGGTGTTTATTCTGAATCTACTTTGAGTGACAGTGTATGATTTAAACAACAGCAAAAGACTGGACTAGTCAACATGACTTTTCATTATTATTCCTCTTAAGTGAAGATACCGGCTTAAGTGAGTACTGGCTTCAAGCATTTTGTCAGTTGCAAAACCAACGTTCTTCACACTAAAGCCACTAGAGGGCAATCTGAAGCACATAGATATCCTTACTGTCTACGTGGACTGCCTTAAGCTTCCACTTGAGACAATGGGAGTTAGGTATCTGACATTAGTAATGTGAATAAACCTCTTTAGCTACAAAACATTAATTCCTTTTTTGAATAACAGAGTGTCTTACTTAGATCAGCCTAACATAACAGTTAAGTATACGAGCTTATAATTACAAGCAGATAAACTGTTCACTCCTCGTTTTGAGAAGCAAAACAAAAGTTTTTGAACACTTTAGCAAAATTATACTGAAAGGTAGATTTCCTACAGTCCCTTTTACTACATAGGAGATTTTACTTACAAACAGTAAGATGTGAATTATATGTAAATAACTAACTGTAATGAATTATCTTTTCTCCTGTTCTTGCTGTTCAATGCAGGATTAACATCTAAAAAGTCTGTTAGTCCTGGGAAAAAAAATACATCTGTGAAAGATAGTTACTCACCAAAACCACTACCACCGGGCACAAAAGGCTTCCTTCCCTGGCGAACTGCAGAACGTGCAAAGAGATGCAGGTAAGGTTTTCATAGTACAAGGCAAAATAGTAAAACATAAAATCTCCATTGTAAATTTAATAGAGGGCAGTGTGAGCTTTCTAAAATATGTAGTTGAAAATTACACACAGAATTTCCTATTGCATCCATAATTTTAAATGTTTATATACATTTTGAGGATGTTACATAAATTCTATTCCAGAAAGTTTTTTATATACACAAAATGATATAATTTGATGGCCATAGAAATATCCAGGTGTAACAAAAAAACCCCACACAAACAAACCCACGTTGCTTGTTTTTTCTCTAGTTACTAATGATTTATCAGATTTATCATAGCTGAAGATGCAATTTAGTTTTCTAAGCTTGTAGTATAGTTGACTTGACATCTAGTTTTAGGTGCCTATGTATTTTTTACATCTCTTCTTTCTGTTCCATCTTTCCCAATGCCAACATAATTATTGTGATTATCTAAGCCCTGTGAAGTAAAACGAAAAAGAAAAATTGTTTCACATGGAAGCCTCCTGCTTCCTTTTGAAACTTTTTTTGTTTTGTTTTTAATGCATTCCCTAGACATTGGCCTCTCAAAATGGAGGCTATATAAATCTTTTAACAAAAAAATTTCTTAATGCTCTATCATAAGTATTTTTATAAAACTTGTGATTCAAAATGCTGAACACCAGATTCTCATGTTCACTTTAGTTCATCGTAATTAACGAAGTGAGATGCCTATTGAAGACATTAACATCAGCATCCAGTAATGTTTCTCTAATTCATGATTAAGTAGAAGTACTGCTAGAACAAAATGAGGCTATAATGAGTGTTAGGCTATAATGAGTGTTAAAGGCATACAGTGCAGTCTCTGATGCTGTTTTCACTTTTACTGCTTCACCTGTCCTAGAATTCTGTGTTTGGAAATAGAAGTAGCAATACTGACATTATAAACTTACTTTCCTCAAAAGTGCTTTTTTCTAACTTTAGAGGGGTGCCAGTGGATAGTACTGAAGAACTACCAGTGAAGATTCAGGTACTCTCCCTCTCATATGATGATTTATGTAGTAGATGAATGCCTGAAAAGAGGTGAAAGTGTTCTTAACAGGATCTTATTGTCTGAAAGTTAAGACTGGATCATACTTTTAAAGTTTCTCTCTCAAAGAAGTGCAAAATAATAATTTATGTCAGCGTTTGGTTGAAAGTTCTTTGATACTTACTTTATTCCTATTTTTGTATCACTACCTTTTGGTTTCTTAGCCTTATGAGCAAGCTGGGTTTGAGTATGGGCACAATCCCTCCGGAGGCAATAAGGAGAGTTAGCAGCATTTTTTCTCTGGAAGGTGCTGCTTCCCCCTTCCTCTCTTTCCTCCTTTTGCTTTTGGACTACATATTTCTGTTTGAACCCATCTGTGAACTGCTGTAGTAAACATACCGTCAGGGTAAAAAAAGATCCCTTCTTTCCTCCTCCTTCTCCTTTGCATCCATTTCTGTCTCCCACACCGCCCCACCCTCCAGAGAAAAGCTGAAGAAGTGTGTTAGTGTGTGCTGATGAATTAAATTGGCTCACAGAAGGGCCTGATGGTTGCTGAACCCAGCACACTTATCCCCTGCTCTGGTTTAGGCTTCCCATGGGCTGCTGTCCTTTGGCAAAACCTTCTCCGGCACAGGCAGCTCCTGTGGGGTGCAGCTCCTTTGGCCTATGCTGCTGCTTTGGCATGGGGTCTTCCCTGAGCTGGAGAGTGGGGGTCAGCTGTACCATCCAGCACATCCTCCTCCTACTGGCCTGGTGGTCCCTCTGTTCTATTTCACTCCTTTTCTCTCCCTCTCCCTCTCTGGCAATTTTGCCTTTTCCTAAATATGCTTTCCCTGAGGTGCCACCATCGCGGCTGCGGGGCTCAGTTGTGCCCTGGTGCCCTGTGGTGGGTCAGCTGGAGCCGGCTGGAACTGGCTGTGTCTTGTCTGGGGCAGCCCCAGCCTCTCCTCATAGGGACCAACCCTGCAGGACCCTGCTACTAAATCCTTGCCACATATACCCAATAGATGCACACATAGGATTTCTTATTAGTATTGTTTTATGCAAATTTATTTCAAAATTGCATAGCTGGACAATGTATATACATTGTAAGGGTCTCTGGGAAACGGTTGCATTTATCTCAAGCTTTTGGTACTATTTAATCTTTGATTTTTATTGCACTGTGTAAATGCTGTGAGTGGGTGTGGTTTTCTGATGTGATTAGACAGGTATTCCTGTGAAAGTGACAGTCGAAAGTGCTTCTGCATCTGAAACTGAGGACACAGAAGATTTAGATGATGTTATCCATCATCCTGATTTGGCAAAATCAGTAGATAAGACTAATGTAACAAAGTATCAACAATTACAGGTAAGAGGCATGTTCTGTGACTGCACGTTGTATCCATTAAACCATATTTTGTTCAGAGAATTACGGTTAAGCTAGTAACCTGGTCATGGAGTAGGACTTCTGAAAAACTTTTAATTATCCTGTGTTATGTCACATAGACTTCCATTTCAAAAGATGTGTGTCAAATATGCACTGGATTTCCAGTCTCTGAGTAGTTCTAGTGAAGATGTATTCTCTATAAGCATATTGTCCAATCAGGGCCATAATAAGGAAGAACTTCACTTAATACACATAGCTGCAATATGTATAATTTTTCTGTTCCGGTCTTGAATCACAGTTCACAAATCTTTTGATCAGTGTGTTGCCTGTAGTATTTCCTTCCAAGTATTTCCTATATAAATGTAATTTAATGTTATTTCTAAGAGCTAAAATATTTTTAATGTTTGCTGTGTAAAAATAATAAAAAAATAATTGAAAGTGTGTTAAAGCACTCTGTTTTATAATTGTGCTTGGTAACACACTTTTTCATTTGCATTTTGTTATTCCCTCTACTATTTTGATCATTCTAAATAACTAGCAGTAGCAAGACTGGCTATTGCTGCAAATGTCTTGACAGGGAACGTTCTTATAAGAGGGAAAAACGAAAGCTGTGTTTCAGTTGCTCAGTGATGCTGCTGAAGTAATCTAGGGCTATTATAAAGTAACTCCCTCAGGCAGAATAACTGGGTTGTTTCTGCAGTGTTAGGATTTGAATTTTATTTGGAGAGTCTACACTGCCTCCAAATGAATACTGCTAAAAATGAGACCTACAGTCAGGCTGCTTTTGGTGGTGATTGTCATAGAGCACCACATTGGATGAATGAACCATTCATGTGTATAAATATTATTACAATATAGTCTTTGTGTAAGTGAAGTTGAAACTTGTTGCAAATCTGTATGTAATGGGAGAGTCAGGGTGGCTTAGAGTTACTGGGGAAGGCAAAAGGACTGTACACATACGGCGTAAGTGACTACCTACCTTTCTTTTCCGCTGATGTATACTTTTCTTTAGGCCTACCCTTTTTCTCTCTAGAACTTTTGTTCAGGAAGATTTTCAAGCTTTTCACGTGTTGCTGGGACTTAAAGGTGTATAGTGGATTTCTTCTTTGTAGGTGATTTCATACCACTGTTCGTGTGCAAGATGTTGACATTGTGCTGTGCAGTGGCTTCAACGCTGTCATCCAGAGCTTTGTGTCTGGAATAATGGAATTCCATGTCACGTGCATATAGTGCCAAAACCAACTATGCAGCAAGTACGGTGCTTTCACAAAACACTTGATGTATTTATTTTGGTGTTTGGAGAGGGAGGAATATTACTTTCAAGACACACTGCAGAGGCAGCCAGTATTCTGTGCTTTGGGGAAGGGTTGTCGTATCGACCTATGTTGTCAGCGTTACCTGTAGTGTTAACGCATAGAGCAACTGTAAGGCAGGGATAAGTTGTGATTAACTTGAGCTTCCTGGGAGGTTAAACTACAAATTTTAGGAACCTACCCCAAAATTGTTTCTAAATTTCCTGTGCTTATAAAGGCCCAGATTGTCCTGATTTTCTGAATTTGGAAACCAAAATACTTTTTTACACCATGGTTGCATAACTGACAGCAATGTTCAAGCAGTCTCAAACTGCTTCTGTGCCTCACCCATCCTCTTTGTTACGTTGATGCAAGGCACAGTTTCACATTATGTCGGAACCCAGCTAACAAATTTGTCACCATTGAATTGTGAGGTCTACTTCCCCTCTGTCCCTTAGTGCTTTTCTGTTTCTTGTTTCAGTCTTTTTCTCTCTTGTCTTTTTCCGTGTTTGTCTGATCATAAGGCAAATTGATTCAACTTGCTGATGTGGAGAAAACTCATGTAGTTCAACAAAAAAGAAGTGCAAAGTCCTGCACCCAGGGAAGAACAACCCCATGCACCAAGACATGCTGAGGGCAGACCATCTGTGAAGCAGCATTGCAGAAAAGGCCTTGGGGGTCATGGTGGACACCCAAGTTGAACAGAAGCTAGCAGTGTGCCCTTGCGGCAAAGAAGGTGAATGGCATCCTGGACTACATTAAGGAGGAGTGTCACCAGCAGGCAGAGGGAGGTGATCCTTCCCTCTCTGCTCAGCACTGGTGAGGCCACACCTGGAATATCATGTCCAGTTCTGGGCTCCCCAGTGCAAGTGACACATGGACATACTGGAGAGAGTCCAATGAAGAGTGACAAGGGTGGTTAAGGGACTGGAGCATCTCCTATGAGGAAAGGCCAAGAGAGCTGGGACTGTTCAGCCTGGAGAAGAGCAGGCTTGGGGGGATCGTATTAACATATATAAATACCTGAAGGAAGGGTGCAAAGAGGACAGAGCCAGGTTCTTTCTAGTGGTGCCCAGTGGCAGAACAGGAGGCAATGGGTGCAAACTGAAACAAATGAGGTTCCCTCTGAACATCAGAAAACACTTTCACTGTGAGGGTGACTGAGCAGTGGCACAGGTTGCCCAGGGACGTTATGGAGTCTCCATCCTTAGAGATATTAAAAAAACTAGACACAGTCCTGGGCAGTTTGTTGTAGGTGACCCTGACTGAGCAGGAGGTTGGACCAGATGACCTCCAGAGGTTCCTTCCAACCTCAACCAGTCTGTGGTTCTGTGATATTTTTGCAGGTTAGTTTTCAGCCATCTTAATGACTCACACTGGCTTATGTGACTGGGTGCATTGCAGAACCGGAGCATGGTAAGTGGTAGAAGTCTGTCACTGATAATGTGAGAGGGGAAGTGGAGGACCCTTTTTAATTGTGTTAATCGGGCTTAGGTACTGTCATTAAACAGCTCTTACTGCAGAACTGCTTAAGTGGGGAGCTGACTTGAGGAACTGATCTAGCTGAAAAGTAATCCAGTGTATTTGGCTGTAGCAGGCCTTGGCACAGCCTTTCAGTAAAGTGGGACAGCTGGCTGTGCTAGAACAATGATGTGATTGCGGAGTGGGAATAAACAGTGAGAGATGGGAACTCCTTGAACTGCCAGTGTGCCAAAAATGCTCTCCAAATATCTCTTGATGTGAGTAAATGACTAGACTTTCACTTTAGTATGCAGGTTCTTGAGAACTTCTCTGCATCCTTCTGCTCAGAAAGGGGCTTTCAGCATACTACTTACTGAAACTGTATTAGTTGTGTTTTCCTTTTTTAAAAAAGTCCCTTGGCTAATGAAAAGCTTAATTTCTGCTTAAATGAAAAATAAGAACTCTTAAATATTCTTCCTTCCACTAGAGGGAATCTGAAATATCAGAATTCCCTCTGATGAAGAGTGTATTTGAGGAAACGCCCAGATTTTGAAATTTTAATTAATCTTAAAAATCTTGATAATTTAACTGTTTCCTAAGCCTTTGCCCTTTGAAAATACAGACCAGCAATTTGAAGGAGGAGGTCAGTGCTGTCACCTTTGGAATTGTCTAAAACCTGTTCACAACAAGAATACTATAGAACTAAGGTTTCTAAAGTAGAGTTGCTTGCAGAAAAACCCTACACCTTAAAAACTTTAAAATACATGCATACACACTGTAAACGGAACTGTAAGAATTCTTCAAGCCTGTGGTACTTGTGACTGATCTTCAAAGCTAGGTTACAGGATTCTAGCTTACTTGTCAAGTGAATGTAGAAGATTGTAGTCTCTACTTTCTGTGTTGTGCTTCTGTATCTATAAAAAGATTTCTAGCTCCCAGTATTTCCATGTGTTGTGAGGCAGATTCCAGTAACATTGTGGTATTTGTAGAGGGTTCTCATTAGAAATTTCCACCCCCACTCCATGCCTGAAGGAGATTTTGTTACATCATGGGACTTAGATACAGTTAAATCTCTTCACAAATACTGTCTTTGATATGTGGTTTTGCTATACCTTCTGACCTCTGAGAGTCTTTCTTGTGTGTTCAGATGATATATGACTAGCTTTCTAGTTCCAGGGTCATCTTGGTTGATGCTAGTCTACGGATCTTAGGAGCGAGTTGCACACCAGTCTTTTCAGTTGATTGCTTGTATGAAGTGCAGTAGTATGCTCCTGAAGAAGGTTTTGATAGTAAACAAAGGATTTCAGTACTGTTTGATCTTTGCTTCTCTATAGAACTGAATGGTAAGGTGTGTACACAAAGGAGTGTCCTATGTTACATATGTATGCCTGTATACAAGGTGTATGGAGAAATTAAGCTTTGTATACTGTTAATTCATATAGGTTGCCCTCTGAAAAATAGAGCAGCTTGATAATTTTAACAGTTTTCACCTTTGGAACCAGAAGACCATGTTAAAGCAAGCAAGAACAAAAATTTCTATTTGTTCTTCCACGTCAGATGCTGTAATTAAAGATGATAATACTCTGCTATGATATGAGAAAATGTGTCGATTGCTTAGCAAATCCTGAGTACTGTTAACTGAAACTGAGATTCATTACATAGAACTAAAAGTTAAATACAAGTGTAAGCATCTCATGAATAAGACTAGAATATATTTTTTAGGTGTTTGGGTTTGGTTTTGTTGTTGATTCAACACTAAGCTGCTTCACTCAAACAGCTTGGGCTTGTAAAAAAACTTGATTTTTTTTGGTGAATAACAAAGTGAAACCAGTTGGAAAGAGTATAATTCTTGCAGTTCAGAATCTTGTATTCCTACTGCTGTAATAAGGAATAAAATCTTGGATGAAGAATATATTCTAAAAATCTAGATGTGTCTACTAAGTATTTTTTCGGAGCTCAATCTGCGCTTTTGACGAGGTAGACGAATTCTACCATTCTAATGAAAAATTAGGTTTGAAAAGGCGAAGGGGTAGAAGAGGAAATAAAGAAGAACATACATGTCTGATGGCAATGTCATAAGCCCAACAGATTTGTGCTATAACCTCGTGTTACCTATTGTTATATTGCAAATCTGTTAAGCGAGTCACTTATTTCCACCTTCCTATGTTATTTTTTGGCTTCCTAGGGTTATGTACTTGGTAGACCTCTGTCACGTTTTTTTGTAGAAGACATATTATTGCTTGGAATGCTGTGTGCTAGTTGTGAATTCATCGTGTTATTTTTTTGCAAAACATTGCATTTTGAGATAAATTAATTTATAGTTTATCTGTGTTACGACAGTTGAAACTGGAAGAATGCATGGAAAAATTAAAGGAAGAACAAAGAGCCAGAGTAAAGGCTGAGAAACGGATAGTGGAGGTAATGCTACTTAACAGTTAATAATCCTTACTTTTAAAGGGGGCACCAATCAAACTATCCACTTGCTTAATTAGAAGTAATTATCAATGACCTCTAATGTGGTGGCTTCCAGAGTTTCAGTTCAAAGTCACATGGGTCATTTACTAGCCTAAGGGCAATGATGAAATCTGTGTTTAGTAATGTATGTTTATTTTCCTGATCCTATTCCAGAGCCTTGAACTCTGTGTCATGCTACTCTTTCAATGTGTTTCATTCATTTATTGTATTACTTGTGATCTGGGGCATCCTGATGTTTGTTTTTCTTGAGAAAGTGATTAAATCTGTTTTCAGTTTGCCACAGATGGATAGTTCTTTGAGGTGTCCCACCTTCTTTATCATCACTTGTGCTGAAAAGCTGTCTGTTGCAAATGTTGTTTAATTTGGCTTATTCTGTCCCTTTGATTTTTAAGTTTTGTTTCTGCAGGCAACAAAAATGTTAGATGCTTTTCTGCATAGCATGTTGGCCATAGCTGTCATTTCTTGTGAAACACAGTTTTGCATTATGACAGAACCAAACTAACATCTTTTAACAATTTTCTGTTAGAAAATGGATAGAAAATAGAATTGTGAGGTCTATTTCCGTTGTTGCTGACCTAAAAAGATCCTTGTGCATCAACAAGCAGAATTTCTTTGTAACAGAGTTCAGTGTAAGATAAATAAATGGATTTGGTTCTTAGATGTGATCTGGAGTGGAATGGAAGTGGTGGTACCCTTTGGAATTTAAGCAGCAAGTGGTGCCCCACAGTACAGGGAGCAGGCATTCACAAAGGACTTTGCACTCTACAAGGTTCATTGGTAGTCCTCCGGTGCAGCGATCCCCATCCTCCTGTAATGTGAAGTGCACCACTGGGCTCTGCTGGATGTCTGTTGTTTTAATAATTAAATGCTTTTTAGTCTGAATAGCCACTGCAACAAATCTTTCTCTGTCATGCTAGGTGTCTTGGACCTAGCACCTTGTCTCAGGAGAAGGGATAAACTAAGTAGCAGTAATTTCTAGAATTGTTCATTTTGATGCTGGTTTCACAGCTACAGTGGACTACACAGATCTGTCATTTCTTTATCCTCTCATAAAAGATGAAAGGAGGAAAGCCTGTGGTAGCAGTGACTGAATATCTGTAATCTTAAATGACTGCCTGAGTTAATGTTTCCTTCAAGCACTGTATATCCTACAGTTATCATTCAACTTTCAGTTTGTCATTGGTTGATCAATGTGAAGAAAAATTGGATCATCTTAACTTTCAATTTTGGCATGCACAGTGCAGGGGAGAGATATAGTGGTATGCATTCCCTTTGATACAGAGGAGTGAATATAAGGAGAGCATTGGCCTTCATTAAGGTTTTTTATTAGTAAAATAAATTCTTTGGTGTTTATATAATAAAATACAAGCAAAATAACATGATACGAAAGCGAAATTTTTTGCTTGCACTTGCTTTGCAACATTCTGTACATTCTGAAGACAGTGCTGAGCCAGCAGTTTTGTGTGCCTGCAGCAATTTCACTATGGTAGCACAGAATTGCAGCTGTGGATAGACAAACCTGCACAGAGCTCAATGTAACAGTGCCTTGGGTATCTCTGGTACAGGAAGCTCTATATCAGTTATGTCAGTGACTTTGGGTATTTCTCTTTGTGATACTGCTGTATAGGCTTGCAAAGGTGGAGTTGGATTTTATGGGGTTTTTTTAACTGACAGTGATGGAAATTACCTTTTTTTTTTTTTTTTTTTTCCTTCCCCATAGCTGGAAACTGAAAATGCAAGGTTAAGGAATCTAAATATCTCGCTGTCTGAGGTTCTTCATGCACAGTCAGTAGCCAAGATGATTTTGGAAGATGAAGGTGTTCTAGGAAGCATTGAGAACTCTTTCCAAAAGTTTCATGCTTTTTTAGACCTCCTTAAAGATGCTGGGTAGGTTGTTACTTTACTTAAGGCTTACTGTTTCTGCTGAAATCTCTGCTGCCTCTTCTCCCCAGATCTTTAGGATGTACTCACAAAGAGCAAAGGAAGAAAAATTAACAGTAGGTACCTACTGTTCAGTCTTTTCTCAGTGGGAAAAACATGATCCAAGCACTGTCCAGCTGAATTAATGTATCTGTCCTTGGGAAAGGCTTTCAAGAATCCAGTTGCAGACAAGAGGAAAGCTTCTATTAAACCATGTTTCCAAATCTTCATTGAATTACCTGCAGCTCTCAGCATTCCTGAAATAGGAAAGGCTCAAAATGCAGTTGAACTGGCTTCAGAAGGTGTCCTGTTGCCTTGGGCCCCCTTTTACTAGTTGGTGGACATAAATCTAGATGGATTAATCTGGCCTCTGTACTTAAATTATAGTTTATTTATTATTACTTGAAATATTTTAGAGAGTTTTGATTAATGTCTGTCTTAAGGCTCTACCATTATACTTGCAGTTTCTCAGAGGATGTTCATCCTTCCTACTTGTCATAGAATTTCAGCTTGTCAAACTTGTTTTGTAAAGCTTGTGTAGCCAGGCATGGCAATCTTACCCAGGAGAATGAAGGAATGATATGAAGATATATTGCAGTCTATTCTGCATGTTCTGAGAAGACCATAGAAGATTTTATTTGCCCTCCCTGCCTCCAAATTGTAATAATGTAACTTAATGTAAAGTTCACCCAGGGGCTGCGGTCTGATTTTGTGCCAATCAATTGGTAGAGTTGCCATCACTTTAAGAATGAATTTCAGCCTTTGGAGGAAGGAAAAATGCTCTCTCATGGCATAAAATTAAATCTTTCAGAGGGGTCCTTCATTTATTCACGATAATAGGGAGCTGCTTTGAAAGTTGCAGAATCCCAGTCACTGTTCTTCTCAATAAGCTTCAGTTTAATGCTGTGCTGTTAATTGATGGCTGCAACTTCTCACTTATTGAGGCTTAAAACACACAAGTGGTAGGTTTGGCCAACTTGTAAGCTGGCAGGTGAAACAACATGATTGTATTTGTGAAGCATGTAATTGGATTTGGCTGCTAGAGATTATGCTAGTTTGGGAGATGTGCCCCAGTCTTCTGCTTGAATAATAGAGTTTTAATCTTTGTTCTGCCTGACAGGGAACCTGCTTGCCAGCATCCTGCTCTCAGATCGGTGCTAACTGGGAGAACTTCATTCTTAGCCTCCTAACACTGAGTGAAGATTGACAGTTTTGAACCTGCAGGCTAATTTGTGCAAAGATAGGAAAATAGCTTTAGCTACTTGTTTTCTTTTTTCTTAAGCTATTTTGGGCTTAGAAAATAATGGAAATACTGTCTTCAAAGCTTCAAACAGATTCTGTTTCTTTTGGTTTTGAATGTTTAGATCTTTCACAGGGTAAGTTTTTTTTGTGTCATTTTCTATTAAACTTTATTTTACAGACTTGGACAACTTGCTGTATTAGCTGGGATAGACCAGTCAGATTTTGGGCTTTTGGGGCATCCGCAAATGAATTCTACGCTTAGTAAGCCTGCTAATGTGCTAAAGGAGAAGTCTTTTGAAGAAGAAAGACAAGAACATATCCAGAATAGCAAAGTAAGTCTATAGAGGCAATGCTAGTGGCAATGTCCTTGATGCTATTTAATGTACTTTTCAGCTGTTATCCCCCTCTGACTGAAAGTAACAATTACCAAATGATCCATGAAGTTATTATTGCAATCTTTCGCTGTAGCTGTATTTATACAGATCAATTCAATGATTAATGTAAGCCTTTTACGTGATTACCATTTGGAACAGAAACCATAGTATTTTGTAATGTTCTGAAGAAAGCATTGGTGGTAATTATGTTGATTCTTATTCTGAAATATGAAGTTCCAGTAGTGGTGTGCATCCATTAAAAGTGGAAAATACCGTGACTAGGTTTTTTAGAAACATTTAATAATGATGTAAACTTAAGTCTGATAATAGGGGGTAGTACAACATGCCTATTGAAAAGCAGGATTTCTCATATGTTATTGCAGTGTATGTGTCCAGTCCTTGGATTTCTACATGGGCCATGCCATGAATTTCAGGCAACTATGAATTTGTGATATTAACAATATAAGATTTTAGTTTCTGTTCTGAAGTCAATAAATAGAAAACCTTCTGGATTTTTCAAGGGAGGTAATAAAGTTCCCTTGGGGTAGGGGGAGAAGACCAGGCTTAAGTTTTTAAGGCAATTAAAAATTAAGATACTGGAAGCCTACGATCTTGTCCAAGTTCGATAAACCTGTCATGCTAAGAATCATTCTGCTTAACAGTATGTCTCTTATAACCAATGTCTTCGCTATTAAGTGTTCCAAATTCCTCAAGAACACCATGGGCTTCTAAAACATGATTAATGAGTAAAACATGATACAAGAGTAATTCTCATTATAGGTTCTTTGACATTTGTTATAGTTTGGCTTGCCACAGTGTTTTCAGCTGATGGACTCTTATGCATTGTGACATTAACTTGTTCAAGCGGTTTGTTTAAATCATTGTTTTTCTAATTCATCTACATGTAGAAGCCTGAGTTTCAGGTGTTTTTTAAGAATACATTGCAAAGGTTGATTACAAAAAGCTTCAACAAACACACTATTATTTTTGTTTGCTAGTATTGGTTAGTTCGGATTCTCATAGCAGCTAGGTATCATGGGGTAGATTATGGGGATCACACTACTGTCAACTTTGAGCAAAGGTAATGATTTGCAGGTATTTCAGAATGTTCAACATGATTAGGGTTTGGCTGCTTCACAGTATAACTGACACATTTCTGTAGTATAAAGTTCAAGGTAGATGTGAAACTGTAGTATGCCTACTCTGTGTCGTTATCACCTTACAGTCTTCTGAAACTGGCGGTCTTTGAAAGGTAGTACAAGCTGTGTGATTGCTATTGTTTCTGAATCTTTTCTGTATTATGTAACAACTTTATTTTGCTGGCAAATTTTAGTATATATGGCAGTTGCAATACTGGATTTTTTTCTCTAGTTGTGTCAGTATCTTCATTGGAATCTCTTATTTCAGAACAGAGCTGGGGACATCCAAGTTTCTCTTCCTGGCACATTTCAATCCCAGATGGTTGTGAATAATGCCTTCTCTGCTCTTAGAGAAATACAAGAACTTCAGACTGTTGGACAACAGTATCATCCAGGCTCACAGGATGAAAACGAAGCACAAACAATTAACCAAAATAAAGAGGATAAGCCTCGAAGTAGTACTCCAACACTCTCCGAGAGGAGAGTCAAACAAAATGAACACACAAAAGGACATCACTCAGTAAGGCCATTGATTACCAGTCTGCATTCATTTTCTGATTCCAGTGTACATATTAAAAGTAATGGTAGCAAAATATCCAGTGGTGCTTCTGCTGAAAAAAGTAAAAATGGTTCCTCAAAGAAATACATCCCTAGAGCAAGTGAAATAGCAATTACAAATGATGGAGCAAGAGGAGACCAAAGTAGACTGCAGGCAGGAAACCACTCTGGAACTGATACTGTAGAATCTGGCTCTGAAGTACAAGAAAGTATCCAAAGTGTTACTGGCATTTGAAATGGTTCTGAAATTTTTGAACTGTTCTTTACACTTGCAAGATTAAAAATAAATTTTGGATGTCTCAGTATAATTTGTGAATTTTTTGTAAAGTAATGTAAACTTTGTAAACTTTTAAAGCATTGCATGCTATTTAGTGTTCCTATTTCATGTTTGCATCACTTGTCACTAGATTTTTATTTTTGGAAACATGTGATGCACTGGTAGAATGGTACCCTTCAGTTTGTACTGCATACAAAGGATTCCTGGCATGTGGATTTTATTGTGTATCACAGATCTCCTTATAGAGTGTAAACTGTTTTGAGCTAATAAAATTAATTTGAGTAAAAGTTTTGCTTTTAATTTGCAGTATATTGCAATGGAAGTGGAAGAAAGGGGTTTAGGGCAAATATCAATTCATGCCAAACAGTGTGGGTATGACAATCCGAAAGGTAGTAGAAGTTTCAGATTTGAAAATGACCCCAGAAACATCTCAAAAAGGAATATTTAAATACAGCCATTCTTCCTTATTTTTATGACTGCAGATCATAGAATAATTCATGTTGGAAGGAACCTCTAGGGCATGTCTAGTCCAACTCAATTAGGTTGCTCTCAGGACCTAAAGAAATGTGAGAACATAAAAGAATACAGTTGTTTTAGAACTCCTGGGGTTTGCCCACCAGCTTCTTTTTCACATCATTTTGCACAGACAGCTGATTTGCAGCTTCTGAACTATGGCACATAGTTGATTTGCCAAATGTGGCACAGAAAACCATAGGGTTTTGCACCAGGAATAATAAGATGATGCCCTTCAGTATGACCCTGAAAAATAAAGCAGTATCTTTATTTTTGTACGCTTGCCTGAGTTGCCTTAGTCTTCACTGGCAAGTGCTCGAGCCACACTGCCGAAGTTGCGGAAGGCAAAAGCAGTATCTGGGAGAAGGAAGAACCACCAGCTGCAGAAGATCAGGTTCGAGACCATCTAAAAAACTTGAACATGCACAAGTCCATGGGACCTGATGAGATGCATCTGTGGGTCCTGAGGGAACTGGCAGATGGGGAACCGTGAGAGAAAAGTCGCAAAGCCACTATCCATCATACTTGAGAAGTTGTGGCAGTCTGGGGAAGTTCCCACTGACTGGATAACGGGAAACATAACCCCCGTTTTTAAAAAGGCAAATAAGGAAGACCCAAGGAACTACAGGCCGGACAGCCTCATCTCTGTGCCTAGCGAGATCATGGAGCAGATCCTCCTAGAATTTATGCTAAGGCACGTGGAAAATAAGGAGTTGATAGGTGACAGCCAACATGGCTTCACTAAGGGCAAATCATGCCTGACAAATTTGGTGGCCTTCTATGATAACATCACAGTGTTGGTAGATAAGGGAAGACCGTCTGATATCATCTACCTGGACTTGTGCAAAGCCTTCGACCCTGTCCTGCATGACATTCTTGTCTCCAAATTGGAGACACATTGATTTGACAGAATGACCACTTGCTGGATAGGGAATTGTCTGGATGGTCACACTCAGAGTTGTGGCCAGTGGCTCAGTGTCCAAGTAGAGACTGGTGATGAGCAGGACCAGTGTTATTTAACATCTTTGTTGGCAACATGGACAGTGGTGGGCCATTGAGAGGTGGGCTCATGCAAACCTCATGAAGTTCAACAAGTGCAAGGTCCTGCATGTGGGTCGAGGCAATCCCAAGCAAAAACACAGGCTGGGAGGAGAATTAATTGAGAGCAGCCCTGAGGAGAAGGACTTGGGGGTGTTGGTTGATGAGGAACTGAACATGAGCCGGCAGTGTGTGCTTGCAGCCCAGAAAGCCAACCGTGTCCTGGGCTGCATCAAAAGAAGCATGGCTAGCAGGTCAAGGGAAGTGACTCTCCCCCTCTACTCTGCTCTCGTGAGACCCCACCTGGAGTACTGTGTCCATCTCTGGGGCCCCCAAAATGAGAAAGACCTGGACCTGTTGGAGAGAGTTCAGAGGAGAGCCACAAAGATGGTCAGAGGGCTGAAGCATGACCCCTATGAGGACAGGCTGAGAGAGTTGGGGGTTGTTCAGCCTGGAGAAGAGAAGGCTCTGGGGAGACTTTACTACAGCCTTCCAATATAGAAGAAAGACAGGAAGAGACTTTTTATCAGGGCCTGTAGAGACAGGACAAGGGGGGATGAGGGGTAATGGTTTTAAGCTGAAAGAGGGCAGATTTAGATTAGATATTAGGAATAAGTATTTCACTGTGAGGGTGGTGAGATGCTGGAACAGGTTGACCGGGGAAGTTGTGGAGCCCCCATTGTCGTAGTTTAGAAAGCCAAAGGACAGTCTATTGTTAAACACCTGGTGGGCTTAGGCAGGGGCAGGGAGGGTTTCACTCACCACTTAAGATCACGGGCAAGAAACCAACACAACTTGGGAAAGAAAAAATAAATAAAATTGAATTTATTAACTACAACATAAAGCAAGATACTGAGAGAGAGAAACTACATCTTAGAAAGGCACTTCTCCCCCACCCCTCCCTTCTTCCCAAAGCCCAAAGGCTTTGTTCTGTACCTTCTCCCCTCACCCCCAGTGGCGCAGGGGAGCAGGGAATGGGGGATGTAGTCAGTCAGCCGCTCCTTCCTCCTCAGGGGAGGGCTCCTCACAGTCTTTCCCAGCTCCAACATGGGGTCCCTTCTCACAGGAGAGTCATTCTCAAAAACTGCTCCGGTGTGAGTCGTCTTCCACACAGGGCCACAGTCCCCTGACGACTGCCTGGCTCCAGTGTGGGCTTCTCCATAATTTCTACGTGGGGTCCTCCACGGCTGCATCTTCTCATGGGCTGCACCAAGGGACAAACCGTGCTTCACCATGCATCTTCACCAGCTGCAGGGGAAATTCTGGGGGTGCCTCCTTTCTCTTGCTTCTTTTGTCTGACTGGCGTGTCTGGGTAGTTGTCTCTCTGAGATCCCGCTTCTCTCTCCGCCACAGGTCTCTCGTTGGCTCCTGAGAAAACTGATTCTTGGGCGAGCCATGGGCGGAGGCTTTGGCCTACGGCAGGTGGGTACATTAGAAGCCGGCCAGGCAGCTGGGTGGCTGGGCCAGGCCCTGCCCAGGGCCACACCAACCCACTGTTCTGTGCCCCCTCTTCAATGTGTCATTCGCAGAGATGCTGACTGGCTCAGCCCTGGCCTGGGGTGGGTCCAGCCTGAAGCTGGGGAAACTTCCAGCAGCTTCTCACAGGGGCTAGATCGGTGGTACTCCTTCCCCCACTCCCCAGCTCCTAAAACCTTGGAGCTGGGGGTAGGGGTGAACCCTTAGCAGTCACTTATAGGAGCCACTACTGCAGCCCCTCCCTTGCTGCCAGCGGACCTGGAGTCAGGGGAAATATTTAGCTCCTGTAAGAGCCATTACTGTGGCCCCTTCCCTGCTTCGAAACAAACCCACCACACAAAAACACTACACTCATCCCTGGAGGTGTTCAAGGCCAGGCTGGATGAGGCTTTGAGCAACCTGGTCTAGTTGGGAGGTGTCCCTGCCCATGGCAGGGGTTGGAACTCGATGATCTCTAAGGTCCCTTCCAATTCAAACCATTCCATGATGCTGTGATTCCAGACGGCAATCAGTTAAGAGCCTAATATAGTAATCATATAATTATTTATTTCCTTCAGTAACTGCTGTTTTGTATGTAAATGGCAGTTGTGTAAAATTAAACTTATTAGCAAGGGTTGTAGAGGTGAGGAAGATGTTAAATATTTAAGCAAATTGTAGGAGTAGTGTGTTTAAGCAACATAAAATTTGCATTTGCAGGAATGAAACAACCTAAACTCTTTTAGTTTGGAGTCTAAGCCTAGGTCATCTGGTTCAACAATGGGAATGAATTTTCTTTTCAAATTAACCAGTCAATTTTATTTCTTAAAATAACTTCTTTCTATGACTTTTTTCACATGCATATGCTTGTGTCAGTCCTGATTTAAAATTAATTTCTGGGAGCGAAGTAGTAGTGAATTCTGTGAGACTGAGTAGTAGAATCTGACATAAAATGCTTATCTTTACAGGAAGTTCAAATGTTGAAAAATCATGTTTGTGCAGTGAAATGTTTGTGCATGAAACAGGTCAAATTTAAATATTTTACCTTTATTTCACTATTTACTGCTAGCTGAGCTTTTGAATGATCATAATATTTTAACGTGTTTCATATGGACTTTTTTCTTCTTGGAAACCAGTATTCCATTTGCAGAGTGAAGGGGACAGAGGGTGATGGAGCAATGGAAGATATTTTTCACTTACAGGAATTAGGCAAGATGATTTGGGTTGATCTGAGGGGAAAAAAAAATACTGTGTAGCTTTCTTTCTCATCTGTCATAGAGTTCTGGAACAGAGAATATCTGTAGACATTCCTGACACCAATTGCTTGACAATTATGAAGAAACTCATGAATCCTCAAATGGAAATTTTCTACTGAGCAAATAGCACAAGATTACATTAGCTATTGCAATATTGCACAAGTAATTGCACAATGAAAGTACATTATTTATACAGACTTTGTCACTTCAGAATAGTAGCAGGTGATATATTAATGTATGCATTTTTTTAGATATTATCCCAAACATTTGAGGTCTATTGCTTCAGTCATGATTCTTTGCTTATGATTTTGATTTCATTGAACAATTACATGCAATCAGTTTCTTCAGCATTAAAATGCTACGTTTCCTCTTTAAAGCTAAAACTCTAAAGCTAATCACTGTGAAACAGTGGATAAAATTATAAATTCAAAGGTGTTTGGATTGTTGAGGTTAGGAATTATGAATCTGTTATTTGTCTCTAAAAATACCATAAAGAACTTGAAACAGTTTATGTATTGCATGCCTACAAGCAGCTGGCATAAATACCTTTTATGTTAAATACTACTAGTATTTGCTTTTAAAGTATGAATTGTGTCAGAAATCAACATTGAAAGCAAAATTGAGCAGGCAGTATGTAACTTTGATGGGCATTTTTTTTTCAGTGGGATTAGTACTTAAACTTTTTTTTTTTAATCAGAAACATGAAGGATTCTCCATCTTGTCATTGGTGCTGCTGTGTAGCGCTCTTGCTGGGAGAATCTGGAGTGAATATACAGGTGAATGTTGGATCTGAAGTCAATAGACATAATGGGTGTAAGTTATCTGCTGGAGAAGTATTTTTAAGGCTATCATGGCTATTTCAGAAGTTTCATGTTTTTTACTAATGATTCAAAAATACATTTCCAAAAATATTTTGTATATATAAATAAAAATAGTTTTGTATGTATAAATGTATTTAAGAATAAAGTATTTTAATAAAAAAGTAAATAAAAAATTTTTGTGTGTGCACATGCATACATTTTAATTTATTATTAAACCATTTTACCCTGAGTTTGGATATAAACTGTTTCAACCTCTTGCTATTAGTTAATGTTTTACATTGTCTGTGTTCTTGTTTGACAGGAAAAGTATGAAATCAATAGGCCAGTTATTTGCTAGAGAACAGGTTACTGTTTACTTCTAAAACTCAAGCTTTTTTTCTTTCTTCATTTGGGCTTCCCAATAATTACTTTTCACACTGCAGAACTGCAATATTTGGAGCGACATCTCTGAAAAACAAAATAACCCGAAACCCTGGTGTGAACTACCAGCATCTTAAGTCCCACCAAAATTTGCTAGTCTCACATCCCAGCTGCCTCTTGAAACAGCTGCCAGTTTGCTATGTGGTCAGCATTATTTGTCTTTTAATAATGACGTCAGTTTGTCTGTTGTTGTACCAGACAGAGAACTCACATGTGCTTGCTCTCCTTCAGTGAGCTGATTCTTTTCCAGCAGTAGTCAATGAAAGTTTTCATGTCCATGACATGAAGTCACACTGAACCCTATAAAAGTTCACTGGAAACTCTGAAACTGTATTTAAATATTATACTTTCTCTGACTTGTTTTATTTTGGTTTTCCAGTTATGTATCACAGTAAATACAGT
Organism: Pterocles gutturalis; assembly: GCF_000699245.1. Taxonomy (NCBI): domain Eukaryota; kingdom Metazoa; phylum Chordata; class Aves; order Pterocliformes; family Pteroclidae; genus Pterocles; species Pterocles gutturalis. The sequence continues at coordinate 2,688 of NW_010133318.1, read as the reverse complement.
GTGCTCTGCTTTTGTGTTGATTATACAAATTGACATTCATCTGCAGGGATTTGTGGCAGTTGAAGGGTCAGTTTCTCTGTCAAATAATGGAAGCCAGAAGCATTCCTGGAAGTTATGGTTCTGAAAGCTTGTATTTTATATTGGGTTACTATGGGTATTGATATAATGAAGTTATGGTTTTTAATGTAATGAAAATATTAAATCATAATTGCTGGTAGTGAAATATTAAGAGAAATTTCAGTTCAATAGAAGCAAAACTCTGTCATGACCTTTACTTTTCCTCTTCATTCTCTCCAATTGTAAAAGCGTAATAATCCCTTGCATGTAGAAAAAAATGAACTATTCTGTGTCCAGGAAACTTTCTGGTTTATACATCCTTATAAATTTCATTTACTCTCTGTCAATGCACAATGTGAACTAGATTTTCTGAAGCTCTGGGTGGCAAGGCTTCCAGCAGAGTTGTCCTCTGATCTCGTGGGAACTGCTATTTTTGACCCTTCTGCTCAGGATGAGACTTTCCTGAAGTGAAAAACTACAATATCTGATATTTACTGCCGGTTCTCCAAGCTGATACCAGCACCAGCTTGCCTAGTTTCTACTTTTGTGTTCTGGCATTCTTGTGCCAGAGGTTTGAATTACACTTTCAATTCCAAAGTTTTAATTTACCTTGTGGTTTATGCCACACAGTTAGGATTCAAGACTGATCCTGCTTGGGTGTTGAAGCACTTCCCAGAGTAGTGGCCAGGCTTCCTGACCTGAACCACCACCCTAAACTATTTCTGAGTGCTTCCACTACCCCTTCCTATTTAGGATACCTTTACCCCAATGGGCTGGAGTTCACAGCTGCCAGATGCAGGTAGTCTGGGTTTAATACTGGGAAAAGCCCATATGGGGAGCCCATATCTCTTAAACCTGTTTCTGTTTGAGAGTCTCGTAAAAATAATTCTATTGTAGTGACATCTGTTGTTACTGAGCATTTAGTTAAAGCTTCTATTTCATTAGAACTGATTTTAATGATTAGAAGTAATGTAGTTCTGGGTGTTGTGGTTTGAGACATACTTTAAAAATACCTCGGCGTTTTGAAGAGAATGTATCCAGCTTGTACAGTCCATGAAGTCTGCTATTACCTCTTTAGAACTGAGGAGTGTTCTAGTCTGAAAGCAAGTTTGGTGGGTTTTTCTTAAGCTGTAGCCATTACTGAAATGAAGGTTATCTTTGCTCTAAAACCACTGTCTCTGTTTACAATCTTTCAAACAAAATAATTTGCATGAGATGAAAATCTAGTAACTAAATACCAGATCAGGCTGTAATCTATACATTCTTTTTAATGTTCTAAGTATGACCTGGCTTGGCAGGAAAAGGAAGAAATTTGAGTAGTCAGTATGTCTTCAGTGAAATAACTTGTAATGAAAAGTGACCTTTTATAGAAATCTCACTATAATGGATATCAACACTTTGATTTCCCAAAAAAATGCAATTTGGCATACAGACTATTAATATTGATGATAAACTTGATGAACATACATGGGACTAAAGTAGGGTCAGCATTACGGGTAACACTGGGCAGACTAAGGTGTTCAAAAGCTGTGCTTTACATAGCTGCATATGAGAATCATGAATCTTGTCCAAGACACTTGAAAACGATGGGACTCTATAAAAGCCATCTGTTTTAAATCATACTTAATGGCTTGTTTTGTCAAAACTGATTCACTGCTACTTCCTTGAAAATCACTTGTGAAAACTGATTGAAAGGCAGTATGTCTCTCACTAAAACAATTAGAAGAGATTGAGTGAGCTGAAGTCTTTCCTTCAGTTATAACAGTTTAATTGTATTAACTCTATGTTTTCAATGAACTTAAGGCATCTGTGGAAAGAATGGTTTAGTATTTAGGGACATTAGCCTAGGATTTGGCAGACCTCAAGGCGAGTCCCAGGTCTGCTGTCCATTTTGTTAAGTTAATTAAATTTCACAGCTCTCCTGGTTTTATTCTCTTTCTATGAAATCCAAATAGCAATTTGCCTGCAAAAGGCTGTTTGAGGAAACAGTGCACAACATGCAGATACTTCTTGCATTAGAGAAGGTAAGGATGCTGCTCCTCTATGAGGACAGAAAAATATGAAGACATTTGGGTACTGTGAAACCACCTCTTTCAAGATGAAATATCACCTGAAATTCATTGTAACTACAGTTTGGTGTTTTTAATTTCTTGTGCATTGATACAGATTGCTTTTGGAACAAGTGTCCAGCTCTGCAGGAGCAACTGCATGGGGAAAAAAAACAGTAAAGTTACTGTAGGACGTGCATTCTTTCTATCCATCTACCTACCTACCTACCTACCTGTCTATTCACCTGCCCACCTATAGCTGCATGTGCAATGAAACTTTGGCAAGGTTTATTGAGGTTTTACAAATGCAAGGCATGTTTACATTGTGGAATCATAGAAACATGTAGTGGCTAGGGTTGGAAAGGACCTCAAAGATCATCAAGTGCCACCCCCCCTGCCATGGGCAGGGACACCTTCCACTAGCCCAGGTTGCTCAAAACGTCATCCAGCCTGGCCTTGAACACCTCCAGGGATGGGGCATCCACAGCTTCCCTGGGCAGCCTGTGCCAGTGCCTCACCCACCCTCACAGTAAAAAATTTTTTCCTACTGTCTGATCTAAATCTAGCCTCTTTCAGCTTAAAA
>NW_010133317.1:0-3513 GCF_000699245.1 Pterocles gutturalis | reverse complement strand
CCCATTCTCCCCTGGCAGCAGCAGGCTGCTCATTGAATTTTTGGGAGAGAAACAATTTTCAAGAAGTATAAAGGATGCTCTCCGCTTGATTATGCTCTCAGCTAAATTTAAAAACACACATTCTTACTGAATGAAAAGTTAGTTTTCTTGTTGGCTGGTTTTCAATGTTGACTGATTTCTACCCCATTCAACAGAAACAACGTTTCTATAAACTTCATTAAAATGAGCATCAGGGAAGAGGAAAGAAAGCAAAGAAACACCACAGCTGAGACAAAGGCGTCAGTCAGAGCTACTCTTCGTTCACATCAATGTGAAGAAGTCCCTCAAAGAAATTTTGAGGAAACAAGACTGATTTCCTTGTTCTTAATATCTGTGGAATGATTTGTTTCCGAGAGTGTGCATGTCATTAGCTAATTCCTTAACAACAGAGAGGCACAGGCTGTGCCCAGGGCTGAGCGTGGCTGGGTTGCAGGGGCAGGGTGAGGGCGCAGGAGGAAGGAAAGGGCACCGGGTGCTGGGCAGGGGGGTTATACTGGAGGAGGGTTTGCAATGGATGCTGCGGGTTAGCTACAACTGGCCTTGAATATCAGCCTGCAATGTGGAAATCTTAGAAACCCAGCATTATATGAGATGTTCTGGGGATCTCTCTGCAGGAACCGCACCGTTCGTGCCGGGGTGCTGGTGTGCGTACGGGGCAAGTCTGGCCGGGCAGGAACAGGCACTCACTCCGTAACGCTGGGTGCGGAGAGGGGAATAACCGACACGGGCACAAACACCATCAGATGTACCTCTGTCCTCGCTTTGTACGTACCGGCACATCTGAGATGCAAGAGGATTTTCAGATGAGGACGAGAGAACAGGAGCGCCTGGCTTTGATCGGGGCTTGCCCGGACCGGTGAAGCGAGGACGCGTGCTGGGGCGCCCCGGCACTCTGCTCAGGTAAACGGCTTGTTTCTCTTTATGGAATGAGAAGGTGGTTTTGTTTATGCTCACTTTCAGCAATGTCTACAGGAGGACATCACAAATTACACTCTAAATTGTCATGTCTAAAAATCTAGCTAATTATCTAGGTCTGGAATTAATTAAGCCTCCCCCTTGTCAGGCCCTGAGTTGCCTCTTGGTGGTTTGTTGTTTTTTTATTTTCCTTCCCTGCTGCTCATATCTGTTTTCTGTCACTTCAGCTCTGGGCGTTGTCTGCTTTCCCCACAGGTCTTGGATGATGCATCCAGCTGCCTTCAGTCTGTTTTTTCCTGCAGATGCCCTCCCCGTGCATCTCTGCCTTGCCTGCAGAGCCTGTCTGGGGTCTGACGTACGGAAGAGTCACCGGCCCATTGCACATCGCAGAGTTGTCTTAACGTGTCCAGAGATGAAATGAGTTTTTTCAGGACTATTTCCCCAGTGCCCAGTACAAGGTAAGTCACCACGACAAACAAAACCCGAGCTGTGGCTTGAGATGTGAACCTCACCCCCCTCCTCTTCTGGCCCGTGAAGGGATGCAGCGATGATACCGGAGGGGACATGGTGGGGACACGGTGCTCGTGCTGCTGTCCTCCAGCCGGGTCTCAGGGACACGTCTCCCCGCACACCAGGGCTCCTGGAGGCTCCCCAGAATGTTGCGCCCAGCAGCCTGGGGACACTCGTGAGCATCAGTGTCCCCCGGGAACAGCGGGGGTGCCGGGCGCGGGGCCAGGCTCCGCTGATCAGAGCTGCCCGAGAGCGAAGCTGCTCGGTCCCCAGCTCTGGCCACCCCGAGGGACCCGCGCTGCAGCGGGGGCGAAGGGACCGACGCACGGCACCACGGACGTGTCCATGCGCAGGGACCCGAGGGGCAGTGCGGCTGAAGGGCATTCGGGTGGAGAGCAGCTGTGCGGTACCAGCCTTAAAGCCGAGTTCCTGGTTTTGTTAGCTGCTCCGTCCTTGTCATGAAGAGAAGAAAGACAACTCTTCATCATTTTTATTTTCTGGGGGTTGTTTTTGCTTTCCTTGTGTAATGTGAAGGGAAAGATAAGAAATCCCTTTGAGGAGAGAACAGACAACATTTAAAAACAAAAATTCCAGCTTGAAAGAAAGCTGCCAGGGAAGGGATTGTCCTCAATAACAGTGCCAGGTGCCAGAATACATTTTAAACCAAAGGTTACTAAAAATATGTGGGGTTTTTCTTACAAAGTTAAGACGTGATGCTACCTATCTTGGAAAATAAAAGATTTCTGGGTTGTAAATGAGAATTTCCTAGAGATCTGTCAGCAGAGGTGCCCCTACACAACTGAAGCTCTGCTAATGCCTTCCAGAGCTGGATGGCAGGGACACACGCCTCATAGCCAACTGCTGTGCAGGCAGGCAGCAAAATCCACCTTCTGAGAAGCAAATGGCAACTGGGTTAGGAAATGCGAAAAGCTATCACATGTGTTTGAAATGTTTCTACTGTTTTCAACTGGAAGCATTTCAAAGAAGAAATATTCTGGTTTTCTTAACAAGACTGGTTTTCAAGTCTTAGACATGAGAAAGTTTCTAAAATTTTAGACAGATGTTAAATTTCTCCATGCATGTTCTCCTTGGGTAATATCCCCTTTACTAATCCTGAGTCAATCCTGGGTGAGAAGAAATTTCTGATTGCTGTGGAAATAAATTTGGCTCCTATTGCTCAGGCAACTAGAGTACTCCCTTACAAAGTATTTACTGCTTCTTAAACAACAACAACAACAACAAAGTGTTTTGAAATAACGTGCAACTGCCACACCTTGGGACATGTGGTGGAACTGGGATTTAGTGGATCCCAACTTTTCCCTGATTTGGGGAAATCAAGAGGAATCAAAGTTGCCTTTAGAGTAATCGGGCCCTGACTGGGTGCATATGTGAATGACTTATGCAAAATGTATACATAAAATATAAAATGTATAATGCCTGTTTTTTACTTTGCTAAAACCACACAGGATGGATTTCCTTTATGGCATTTCTTTGCCACCAATTTTTAAGCTTTTGGAGATTTTCCTTGCAGTGCCGGGTGGGATATTGAGCAGAAACCAGCTTGAAATTGTTGCCTTCCTTTTCCAGACATTTGATTCAGAATCCATGGGGCTTCTAATCCTACTGGTTTATGAACTGCCAGTTGTTCAGTTGCTGCCACCTTCCCGTTGCTACCACAGCATTCTGGGGTCGGAAATGCACAGAACTGTGTTCGCATGCGTTAGACGTCACCACAGGACACAAATCCATAAAGAGAGGATGTGAACGTAGACACAGGCAGGAGGAGCAGCGAGATGCAGGAACACCTTAAGATGGACTTTCCTGTTAACATTTTCACGTTCACCGCAGTGTTTGGAAAAGTGCATGCTACCACGGTTTTCAAGGAATCAGACCTTTTTTTTCCTAAGAGTAGGAGGATGAGCGAGTGCTCCAGTGAGCTACTAGGATGGCCTGGAGAGATACAAGCTTACGGTCTACCACCTTGAGTAATTCTGCTTCTTCTTAGAAATAACTGTCATAGTGTCGTGGGTTAAAGTTAACTTAGAGTTA
>NW_010133316.1:32637-35202 GCF_000699245.1 Pterocles gutturalis | reverse complement strand
TATAATTGGATTTGTTTGTTGAAAAAAAGCTATTTCATGGTTAAGAAGGGAGACATGTAGCAGAAACTCTTTAGCCATGTCTCTCATTAACGTGCAGTAAAATGAACTAGATACTCTGCTTGGGTTAAACATCACAGCTTTATGCAAGCTCTTTGACTTGTACACTTAACTCCAGATAAGAACCTGTCCCTGTCTAACTAGAAGATAACAAACTGTATAGTAGACATAAGAAAAAAGCACCTCAACAAGACAGTGGCAGGAAATGACTGATTGACTTTATATTCATTTGGTAACCTCAGGAGGTCAAATACAAGAGAGGTTGTATAGCTTCAAAGTGTAAAAAGTGCACATATTCTGAGAGCTGTGCTCTGTCTTAGGAGTTTGCCTGGGACACTAGCCAGCACTAGCTGTAGCACTGCAACAGCACCTGACAGATAAAATTAAAGCATGAATCATAATCTCTCTGGTCTGCCAAACTGAGCTTTATTCAAGTTGTAGCTTTAAGATAGATGACAGTTTATAATGTGATGGCATGTCCAAAAGCTGACTATCCCTTAATTTCAAATAGTGTTGTGGGAAGGTCATGTATTCACGCTGGCATACAAACTTGGGTTTGTGTGATGAGAATTGAGTGAAGGGAGTTCAAAATCATAATGATTTCTCTTGTTTAAATTTAAATGAAATACCAGCTGGACATTTGCCAGGATATCACTCTGACAGAGCAGAACACTCAAGTATATCGAGCAAGCTCTTTGAATTAGTCTAAAAGAATAAAAGGCATCATAGCACTCTTACAAGGCAGGGGAAATGTGGAATGTTTCAAAAACAAGCATTCAAAATAGCATTGATAATAAATGATTTAAATGCAATTTGGAATATGGAACTCTTGATGTTTGAAACCTTTTGCTTAGATATGAGAAAGGGAGGCAGACTAGACCTGGAAGAAAGCCTGTTATAGGGTAGAAGTGTATTATTTTCACTAATGCTGGCATTATTGATAGGCTAATCTTCCACAAAAAATTCACTTAATCTATAATCTTTGAACCTATAGAATTGTTTGGGTGCCACAGTAAGTATTATCCTTCCAATTTTCATTTTAGACACCGTAGCAATCAAAGGATGATATAGCTTCAAAGAGCAATATGACATAGTTTGAACTTCAATTTGTCATGCTGGTAACGGACCAACCACTAGAATTTTTTAGTTGGCTTGACTGGGACCAGGGATGGACATACAAAATTCTCCAATCATCAGATTACCTTGATATGCATGACTAATTAGTCATCTGAGTATAGGGTTAGGTAAACTAAACACTTTGTAATTGACAGCAAACTGCTTGCTTTGTCAACAGCTTTAATAAAATAATATCAACATCTTTAATAAAAAAGACTAATGCAAGCTGGGAGTTTTTCTCTGTGCCCAGATACGCAGCAGATTTGTATCTCTTAACAAGTGTTGTTATCCATAGATCAAAGGATAAAATAGTATAGAAATAAAACAGACTATTCAATTTACAGTTCAAAGCATTCTTACATTTGAGGTATCAACTTACAAAAGTAAAATAGCTAGCAGGCTTCTGTGCAAGAATACATATTTACTTCTAGTCTCTTTGGTAGTGTCCATTCAGGACCTGACATTCAGTTCATCAGTTGCAAATACGACCAAATCTGTGAAAAAGGGATCTAGGTTTTAATGCGAGTAGCCATCACTAGATGCAGTTCATCTCTTTTCTGGAAGTACTTTCAGTTTAATTAGTGATATACATTCTTAATATTGACTCCAATTTCACATTGACCTTTGGCTGAGAATTTCTTTAAAAGGTTTTTACACACGAACATTTAACAAGAAAACTGAGGAAGAAACCCAATAAGAAGACACAAGAACAGTAGCATAATATCTGCCATAAATTAAAGATATGTATGTGAAGAATCTTGTCTCAGCTGAAAACGCTATCTGAAGTTTTGAGACATTCATCAGTAGGCACTAGTTGCTTTGTGCTGCTACACGACAATGCAAAGCAAACGAAGTATCATAATAAGCTAAGCCAGGTCTACAGCTACTCTGCATTACTGGAGGAACTAACACCAGCCAGAGAGACCTTATAAGCCTGATCATTAATTGACTAGCAGTCAGGCACAGAGATCCTTTACAAGAGTGACACTGGGGAGCGGGTGGTAATTGTGTGCGCTGTCACAAAATAGCTCATGAGAGCTATTAACAGATGATGCTCGTGTCCCTGACTGATTTTGCCCAATTAAACTGAATCATGCAAATCGGGAGTGAGGAAGGATGACGTTTAGCTTTGTTATCTCTAGCGTTATACATTGAGGTATAGATCTGCACCTGCTTATTGCCTACAGCAGTTTCTACACCAGTTGTTAATAACATACTGCCAATGCATGTCCTCCAGCTGAAGCCTACATGTGAGATTTCAGGAGCTTTAACTCTACGGAAAATTTGAATGCCTCTATGTTTTTGCATTATTGAACAGAGATGTGGGATAAAAGACAGGCAAATGGTAAATTTCTAAAGTGACTGGGTGTATTGGTTTTGCGTGGCAAGGTT
>NW_010133316.1:32263-32560 GCF_000699245.1 Pterocles gutturalis | reverse complement strand
CTCGGGTAGCATCAACCCCGGCTGGCTCAAACAAAGCCCTGCCATTGGCCAAGGCCGAGCCCATCAGTGACCGTGGTGGTGCTCCTGCGATAACATATTTAAGAAGAGGAAAAAACTGCTGCAAAAACAGCAGTGGAGAGAGGAGTGAGACTATGTGAGAGAAGCAACTCTGCAGACATGAAAGTCAATGAAGAAGGAGGGGAGGAGGTGCTCCAGGCGCCGGAGCAGAGGTTCCCCTGCGGCCCGTGGTGCAGCCCATGGTGAGGCAGCTGTGCCCCCGCAGCCATGGAGGGAACG
>NW_010133316.1:0-32142 GCF_000699245.1 Pterocles gutturalis | reverse complement strand
GTGGAGAGAGGAGCCCAGGCTGGAGCAGGTTTGCCGGCAGGACTTGTGACCCTGTGGAGGACCCATGCTGGAGCAGTCTGTGCCTGAAGGACTGCACCCTGTGGAAGGGACCCACGCTGGGGCAGTTTGGGAAGAACTGCAACCTGTGGGAAGCACTCATGTTGGGGAAGTCTGTGGAGGATGGTCTCCCATGGGAGGGACCCCACGCTGGAGCAGGGGAAGAGTCTGAGAGTCTCTTCCCATGAGGAGGAAGAACCAGCAGAGACAATGTGTGATGAACTGACCCCCCATTTCTTGTCCTCCTGCAAGGAGGAGATAGAGAAAATCAGGAATAAAGTTAAGCCCAGGAAGAAGGGAGGGGTGGGAGGAAGGTGTTTTTAAGATCTGGTTTTGTTTCTCATTATCCTACTCTGATTTATTAAATTAATTTTTTCTCTAGTCATGTCTATTTTGCCTGTGACAGTAATTGGTGAATGATCTCTCCCTGTCCTTATCTTGGCCCATGAGCCTTTTGTTACATCTTCTCTCCCCTTTCCAGTTGAGGAGGGGAGGGATAGAGCAGCTTGGTTGGGTACCTGGTGTCCAGCCAGGGTCAACCCACCACACTGGTGATTTTTTTGTTTTAAGTTAAAAATGAATTGAAACATTTTATCTGTAAAATGTCACAAAAAGTGCTATATCCAACACATAGCTGATACATCTGATGAAATCCATACCCTAGGTGATGCATCCTACAATCCATTTGAAAGGATCTTGAACTTTGATATGTACAAAGCAAAGAAGTTATGAGTATTGAACCATTCAGTCAGATGTCTATAGGAAGACATATACCACAAACATACCAGTACTTTATGTTCCTTACAGCACATTCAAGGTCTGGAAATGTGACCAAGAAAAAAAAAAAATCACCTATGGTGATGATATTACAGTTTATATGAGCTTTCTCTGATGTTCAGAAGGTGTAGAAAGGGCTGGCATAGTAGGCATAGTCAGGATGATCTCTCACAGCATGCTGCCACTTCAGTTTGAAGTCCTCAGTAAAGAGCTTGGAAAAATTATTTCTGGCCAGTCCAATCATAGTGTCTTAGATGTGCTGATGAATGGTGTTGCTATACAAAGCCTTCCAGTTCAGAAGCAACTGTGAAATGTCTGTTTCCAGTGCTATCAAAGATGGGAGGTATTGTAAAGCTAATGTTACCCATATAAAGATGAACAGCAGGAACATCAGTGACAATATGAGTGTTCTGCAGCTGTACCTGGACAGTGGGAAAGCCAGGGAGTTAAAGAGACAGTCAGTTCCAGAAGATGGTCTGGGTGAAATTTTTCTTTTACTGTCTGCTGTTTTATTTCATTTTTAATTGGTGAGGAAGAGGGGTCATATTCTGATACCAGGAGCCTTCCAAAAGTCAAGAAATGTCATATACAAAGTAAGTCAGCATAGTTTTTGGGTTTTTTTAATTGGAAAAACTGTCAGCTACTAAGTTTCTTTATCAGATACACATTTATTTTAAGAAGCAACTGAACATAGGGTAATAAACTATGCTATAGCTGGGATTTTTTCTTGCTGAACATTAAATATTTTGCACAGGCAAATGTGACTGCACCGTCACTTTGTGCTTGAAATCAAATAGTGATGGGAGGAGTCAGAGCATTTGGAAAAGCTAGTTATACACCATGTGTTGCTGCTACATTAGGGTAGCTACATTGCTGTAATGGGGAAAAAACATTATTCAGCTGCAAAGCCCAGATACATTATTCCAGAATACCAGTAACCTCTGCAAACATTTGCACTGAGGTCCTCATAGAAAGATTAAATTATGTTTTCAGAAAAAGATATCATTACTAGCTTTTATGTGCCCTGTAACTTGCAGTTGTTATAGCCTCTTGCTGCTTTCAGCAAATGAGCTAAGCTAGATGACTTCTTAGGTGGTTTTTTGGTTGATTTTTTGTTGTTGTTGGGTTTTTGGGGTTTCTTTTGAGGCTGCCCTTGCAACAGCTAAATCCCCAGAATCAAGGCAATATTCTCCTTTACTCCAGCCTGGCTTTCTGCTTAACTAGCAGCTGAGCACCAGAGCTTAGTATTCAACACTCCTCCAGTGTCCCAGCTGAGGAACCTTCTCTTGGTAGTTAACAGGGTCAAATTTGGTGCCTGAATTGATTCACAGACTTTATTTCAAGATAGCATAATGTTTGCACTGAAATAAACAGTAGGTGCAAGTTCTTTCTCCTTTTAAACCTGCTTCCAAGTTGTTTACGTGTGTTCCTAACTCAGCCTTGGACTAAGATTTTGAATTCTTGTCTGTCTGTCACTGTAAATCTTCAGTGACTTTGCTTAAATCCAAGCATTCACTCTGGGTTTTGAAGAGGTTTAAATGGATGCAGACTCTTCAGTTTTATCGTTTGTTTTTTTTCCCCCTTCTTTTCCATGTGCTAAATAAAATAAGCAGATGGAATCTCAAGTCTTTTGAGTGCAACCACAGGGAAGAAGTTTTCCGTGAGTGTCCAAAAACAAGCTAGAGGACAATTTGTAATTTATTGCTGCACTGCTGAGTCTGAAGTAATTATGTCACTTCCGAGCAGTCTGAGAAGGCTGGGTGAAAGCACACATTAGCATGGGAATGTTATTAGAAAAAAGTGTGGTGTTAAACTGGCTAGTTCCCACAAAAATTGCTGATGTGGAAATAATAGAAAAATTGATATTTTTCTTGATGATGTTAAACTATGTATGGATTAAGTTGTATTAAAAATAAATAAATTTACAGCTTTTCTGGTTAGAAACCTGTGTTAATGGATGTGAATACATTACAAATGATTTGTTTATTGCCAGCCAAAGTATTCTGACGTAATTATAGCACTCCATGGTCTTTCTTAATGGATAGTGTTAATTTTGGAGCCTATCTGGGTTTGCAGAAATTACTCACTGTATTAACAGGTGCTAGCTGTGAGATAAGGCACTGACAGCTTCTTAAAAATGCTGTTTTTCTTTCACATTGACTTCATGTAAAGCTAATCGCTGCACAGTTTTGCATTTGTTGCCGAAAGCTAAAAAGAAAACCACTGCTTGGCTTTATGATTGTAAATATTTAACTGATGAAGCATAAATATTCTCCAGCTTGCTCTTGTTCTATGTCAGAAGAAATAATATTTTTAAAATAATTGTTTCTGCTGCGTTTGTTCAAGAAAAAAAATACAGTAGGTTGTCTTTTAATGATTCTGTGGCCTCATGGGGAATTTCTCCTGGAACTTCCAGTGTAAAATCACCTGAATAAAAATTTTAATGCAAGTGCTTCTGAAGAGCAAAAGATGACTGATCTTGCAGTTTCATGATCACTTTATACAAGCTAATTGTAGGCTGCATCCCCAGGGAGCACTCCCCTTCTCTGCCCAGGGGTCCATCCCTGCCTCCCCCCCGCCTTGGCTGCTGCATGGGCAGAGCAGGGCATGGTGAGCTGGATCAGCTTGCCAGGCTGACTGTAACCGCTCTGCTGGGTTTCCTGCAGAGTTCATTTTTCTCTGCTCTGGTCTGTGAGCTAGTCAGGCTCAGCCCACAGCTGTTTGATTGGAAGCAGTGGGAGCTTGTAACCAGAGGCAAGGAGGAGAGAGCTGGACCATTCTTTCCAGGCTGCAGTGAATCAGGCTTCATTGCACACATCACAAGTCAGCAATATAAAAATAGGTAAGATGAGCAATAAGGTTGTACTGAAAATCACTCAAAAAACAAATTGTCCTAATGTCAAAAAGGACATGAATCTGAACTATGATCAAAAGACAGAAAAGCCTCCAAACAGGCAACTCACTGGGAAGCAAAAAGCTCTTTGTCAGTTATCACTTACTCAACAGCAGACATGTAAGTGGTACTTCACAGATACAGGACTTGAGTCCTGGCACTCACAATCTACACATACATGGCAAGAAGGAGGCACAGAGACCAGCCTACATCATGGGCTTGCAGTCCTGAAGGATCAGGCCCTATATTAAATAATTAAACATGAAAGTGGGAGAACTGACCCAGACAGTGACTAGACACATCTACATTAACTTACAAGAGCAGAACTGTACTATCTCACAGCTTACTGATGTGAGAAACTAAGGCCCTGCTTTCCCAGGGTTAATCCTGGCCACGTGGCCCCACCTTTTCCCGTTTTCTTGCCTCTGGCACTGTCTGACCCATGGGTGAGCCAGGTCAGCTCACTAAACCAGCTTTCTGCCAGCTCAGCCAGTGGATCCAACAAACTGAGGGGCCATGTGAGTGGCAACAAGAAAACAGAAAGATTGGCAGAGCAGAAACCATCTTTCTGGGGGCAGCCAGGCATCCGAGTGTCTCAGCTATATGGGGAACCCTCCCAAAAGTTCTCCAAAGTGCTAATTATTTGCATTGAGTTTATAGCACTGGTGACAGCAAACCTGTAACTGGTCATTTTTCACTTTCAAAAAATCATAGGATCACAGCATAATTCAAGTTGGAAGGGATCTCAGGAAGTCCCTAGTCCAATCTCCTGCTCAAAGCAGGGTCAGCTTTGAAGTCAGACTGGGTTGCTCAGGGCTTTGTCCTTTCTTGCCTTGAAAAATCATTCTCTTAATTTCAGAAGTTGCCCGGTTTATGTAAAGTTTGCGATATTTTCCAGGGGAAATCCCTTTCTTCTGTCCCAAAAACATCTACGTAGCTCTAGCAGAGAACAAAACTATGAAAAATGACCAATGTCCTTTGTTAGGGCTGTTCAGGTGGAGGCAGGAGAGCACTTTGCAAATGCCTTCATGCAAATAGTGCACTGGCACGCTCACAGCCTTGTCTCTCAGGAGATACCAGTTCTTAGGTACCATTCCTCAGGGTCCACTGAGGGAGTTACGAACTCCCACCCTGGGACCCATGACTTTGCCCTAATCATTTCAGTCCAAATGAGGCACGTGAGCAAAGCTTCCTGCTCAGCCTGTTTAACTTGGAATGATTTCATTCTGACCTTGGAGGCAGACAGCGGGCTCAGCTGGTGGGTACCAGGGCACAGGAGTTTCTCCTGGGGAAGGAGTGAATGCCTATGAACTGCAGGGAGGATAACTCTTCACCCCAGCACAGCTGGATCTGGAAAAGGGCATCTGTCCATAGCCTGGGACACACATGACATGGTTGTATTTTCTTCTCTAAAATAAACTTGAGATTTTTTTTGTGAAAAAGAAGCAAGGAATCTGCTTAAGAAGAAAGTTCTGTGGGTAGCAAAGTCAGCTACCCAAAAGTTAGAAGATGCCAGCTGACTATACGACCTTCACTTGGTCCCCTGCACAAGGTGCATTATGCAGTATCAGCACGTAGTGTTCCTCCATGGGATCTCTGTCTGGTTCAGTGCAGAATACAGATGAAAAAGGAGTAATAATGGGATCTTAAACTTGCCACTTTCTAATGTTCAAAAGCTTCACCTTGGACCTTATATCCCAATTAATATTCCTGTAATGTAGAGGGTTACATGCAGTGTGCATTACGTGTGTAGACACACCTGTATGTACTTTGGACCAGGTTTTCACCTGAAAGAAAAGTAAAAATGCCTGGGAAAAGACTGAAGAATAAAATGATTGATGATGAGACTTGATTTTATCTCCTTTTACAATTCATGTTAACTTTGGACTTACAAGGTCATGTTAAACAATTTATATAGGAAATAGTAAATCAGCTTATCATAGCAAATGTAAAACAAATATGACCGTGTTTGGATGTGACTGTGTGAACAGTCATATGGGGAGAAAATCCAGGCAACTGCCTCCAAATAGCCATTAATCCTCCCAAAGGCGAACAGACAAGAGAATGGCCTAGGGCGTCTGAGAGCCAGACGCCGCCGTGCATTTCAGGAGAAGCAACACTGAGGAAGCTGGGATGAAGCAAAAAGCTGAGAGGAGAGCTCATGTACAGTGGCCCCATTTGATATGAATGCTGCCTTTTTTCCATCTCTCTTAATTCCTTCAGCTATCTTTTTGTTTTCCTTATTTCTTTTCCCTCCTTCCAGAGTCTGAAGTAAACTGCAGAAGCCAATATGTGCATAAAATTAGCAACATTAAAAATATTAGATGTTTAGGAATCAGAGCTATGTTTGGGTAAAATTTCTTATCCTCCTGTGATTCTCATGAAGGGCCAAGAAATCTGTAGAATGGGCTTAAAGGCGAGAAGTCTCTGCCATTTACTGAGTTCAGCAACCCTGTTGTCTACCCCTCTGGCCCTTTACTGCTTCATATTGCCTTTGTGGCTGAGCTACAGTGACCTGATATATTGGCTTTTATTTGGTCTCCTAATTCCTACTAAGAAAATGGGGGAATTATAACATGTTGGTAGAAACATGCATTGGATGAAAAAGTACAGCAAGAAGGTGAACAGAAGGTTTCCCATGAATTTGATGTGATCAAGATTTACACCACTGTTTTTTAAAAATACATCCATTTCTAAATGTCCATACAATAAAAGGGCCAAAAGGTGCCTACATTTAATCAGAAAAATGCGCAAAAAAAAAATTGTAAAATATGAAAGACCTTCGGACATAAATAAGATGTCTTTAAAGACAGTATTTTAATTCAGATCAAGTGTTTGTCAATTAAGAGCATTAACTGGGGACACAGTCATCCTATCTGGCATATGCATTCATCCATGGACATAGCCTGGAGGGGTGGTGATCAATTATTCAGCAAGGCATTTTATTCTGCCTCCACCTTTCATAGCACATCATCTGCTAGATTGTGATCAGCAGTAAATATCTAAACAACAGCAAATGAGAAAACAATATTTCTTGGTTGAAGCTATGTGAGATTTTAATTTCCTCAGTAAAAACCCTCCTTAGTCATTAGGTTATGGATGATGCACGAGTCCAGCTCCTTCTGTTCTCCAACAAGAGCTGAGATGGTGGTTTTCCATTTTCCAAATATCCCATATGATTTAGCATTCAAACCCCTCAGAATTCTGCCTCTTCCATCACATTTATTGTCATCTCCTCCTCCCCCAGATCTTTGCTGTTGGTCCAGCAGCATATTGATAGAGAACAGCTCTCCCTGTGTGCTTTTCCAGTTTTGAAACAGCTGAAGACTGAAGTCAGAAACATTGCTGTGGGTCACTGCCCCTCACACTCATAGCTCCTCTCCATCCTCCCCATCTACTACAGCTCAGTTCTCTTGGGTCAGCCCAAACCAAACTATCCCACCAAAAACCTCTTAATTTTCTGTTGGATCAGTGGAGCTGATTCACCCTGAAGTTGCATAATCCCTCAATGTGATGCAAGGAAGAGAACAGGGACACGTGTGGGAGTGGGGACATGAAGGCAGAAAGACTGCCATCTTTGGTGGCAGCCCACAGTTGTACCAGATGAAGTGCAGCGTTAACCACTCCCAGAGAAGAACATGTTGACCACAATCTCTCTATGGGGGAAAACACAATATTATAAGGTAACATAAGCTACTTCCCACTTCTTCTGGCTTTTTTAGTTTGGCTTTCATTGACTTGCCCCTCTCAGGAGCTGGAGGCACAGTTTATGCTCTTAAATGAAATAGATATAAAAATTCCTTCAAAATAAGTTTTGGTTTTTTTTCTTAAACTATCACTAACACCTGCCTGGATAAATCCATGCAGGAACTCTTTCCATACTCATTCTCTCACTCTCTAAGTTATTTATACTTCACACCCTTGCCTTTTAGCACTAGGTAGGCTCTACATATTTTTTTATGTGTAGCAAATACCTTTTTTTGCCTCATAACAGGAAAAAACACAGCAGAGGTCATTATAAAACAATTAAGATCGTTAATCCTATTCTTCTCCTGTGGGAGCTGCTTTGTGTTTCTGTTGCTCCAGGGCATCCATCTCTTGAAATTGCATATTCAGCATCTTCCCACTTGTATTTTTTGTTGTCATGGGTAATATCAGGTATGGAGCAGGATATGTGGGTGAAATTGTGGTATCTCTCTATCTCTCTCACTCTCTCCTAGGTTAGGGATAAGAGCAACATGACTTGGGAGGCAGCATATCAGTTGATCTTCCTGTGGGCAACTATTGTATCTGCATTGTCTACATGCATTTGCTTAGCATCTTGAAAAACCCTGTCTGATTCTAAACTGAAGTCAATATTTGGAAAATAAAATGTTTTCTACTATGAAATTAAAAAGAGCTGATAGCTCTTTAAGGAGCTCAGTAGCTCTGTAAGAAATAAACCATGCAGTTCTTATTTTTGAATTAAAAATCAGACCTAAACCTAAACCTAAATAATCAAACCCATTAGGTAACTAAACTATGTTCCGTGTGGAATTAAACAGCTAACTAAAAAAAGTAATTCGAAACAAAACATCTTGGTCACAAAGGTGCCTCAGTATGCCTAGTTTTCACCAAAAAACAGTAATCTGATTTCTGGTATCATTTAAGTCCAGTATATACAATCATTGAAAGCTGGCAAAGGTTGGATAGCTACCTTGGTTCTAGGTCCATCCATTGCCAAAACACTTTCTGATGGTAATAAACAGCTCCGGGCTTGTGTGAGATGTGTGAATGTGTCTACCATCACTTTAAAAATTGTACCTATGCCTGTTCAGTAGGAAAGGTGTTGGGATAGAGAGAGCAAGCAAAAATTAAGTGCTTAGAAGTAGTCGCCCAACCACCGAGGGATGGGGATGTGACATGATCTTGACCAAAGCTTCTGAGGTGGGATGGGCGAGCATCTCTGCTGCGGGAAGGTCAGGGTGCAGGAAAACTGAGAAGACTGGACAGCCCTGCTGGAAAACCCTGGTGCTTGGCAGTGAGCCCAGAAAAAGGAAGCAAAGCACCCACAAATGGGATCGTCCCTCATTTTGTCCCCCTGTTGGTCTGGGAGTTTTTCAAGGGTACCTGGGAACTGAAGAAGTCTTGTGTATTGACTGTTCCCCTCACTGCTGTTCTTACAGTACTTTGATCAGTGTAGATGGATGCCCTTCTTCAGAGGAGGGGAAGTGGCTCCTACAGAGGGGAGGCTTGGGGCTGAGCCACCAAACTCCTGCTGTACTTGGGAACTGTAAAAACAGTTAGGAGCAGAACAGTTACAAGTGGGCAAAGAACTGACCACAAAATGACTTGAGGATAGATATGAGAGGTCCAGTAAAACCCTGGTGAGAAAAGAAAATACGTGATCTGTCCTAAGATCCATCAACAAACACTTGACTCCTTTTTAGAACACTTCACCTTTTTGGAGCGACTTTATACCCAATCAGTATTTCTTATTACGTGGCTGCAATATTTTGACTGGGTGCAAGGCGTTCAAAAGTCAGGCTTAGTGCTTTGCCAGGCCATGACCCACATCCCTTCGGCGCACGGCACTATCCCATCTGCTAGTACGGTGCAGCACCCAGGGGTGGCAGGGGGACCCACAGCTCTGCCTCGCCGCTCTGTGATTTTCTTTCCTGTATCTTCTACGACAAACTGTAAAGCACCCTTGTGAAGGGGGTTATTAAAGAAATAAAAGCTGGAGATGAACAGCCTCCTCCTAAGCAGGAAACCATGTGTCATCGAGCTGCTCGCTTATGTCAGGGAAGAGAGGAGTGAAGGAGAGGTGATAATGACAGGGGCTGCCTCCAGGGAGGGAGGTGGAGACAGCAGTGGAGGGGGTGGAGAGCTCAGATCGGGGCAAAGGGAGAAAAGGAATACAGTACAGTCAAATGAATATGGTGGAAATAGATAAAGATCAAGCAAAAGAAGAATTTATTAGAAGTGAAACAAAGCAGAACCACCAAAACCGACAGAGCTATAAAAACGAGGAAAGGCAAAAAAGTATGAAAACATTCTCATCAGAATTCCTAAAATAGGCATGTTAGCACACTCAGAGAGGGAAAAAAATAACAGGGAGGCTTCGATCTGTCTGTCTCTTTCTCTAATCTAGCCAGCAGTGTGCCCATGTTCCCATGCAACGTGACTATAATTGTAAGCTGTTATCTATCAAAGCAGGACCTGGAAATTTTCATCTTACTGCTCTGCAAGCATACAGGGAAGGCTGCAAAATTGTCAAAGCATTGACTCTTCTCATCTAGCCACATTGTTATTTAGTACCATGATTCTATACATAATGAAAGTGGCTGCGTTTCCAGTGGGTAGCGCTTGACAGTAACACACAATTCAATAAGAAATGTAATGAACGCGATCAACACCTCACCCAGGTTTACTGTCTCTTGGTGTCTTATGGAAATTGCCTGCAGTTGCATTCTCTTTAAATGATGATCCCACACAAGGCTCTTTTTCCAATTAACAAAAGGTCTCAAGGTGTAAGAACACATTGGAAGAGCCCTTTTTTCAGTTTTGTCACTTGTTTGTGCTCAAGAGTCTGTTGCTCATTCTATCCCTTACATGCCGATAAACTCCATGCTGACAAACTGAAGGGGCTGAACTCAAATATGCCCTGAAAATTTGTATTTCAGCTTTGGCATTTACTACATTGGCAATGGATATCTCCCTCTAACACTTCACCAGAACACCAGCCTCCCACTGTAAAGGAGTATAAATCCAGGCAAAGATAGGATTACCCTCAATCTAAGAACACTGAAGTATTTTATAAATGTAGTATTTGACCTTGTTAGTGATGGGGAGTTATTGATACTTCGAGGAGCATCACAGCTAGAGGCATAATGGAGTTGTTGGGGGCTGTGGGAAATATAGTCTATGGCCCCAGGCTTCAACATAGCCTTGAAAGACAGAGGACAGTTATTAGCTCTGAAGATCTTATAACTTGTCTCTAAGGAAAAGAGAGTCTTGTTTTGCTAGACAGGCACTTTGAAGATTTAAAAAAAAAAAACCAAAACAAAACAAAACACAAACCCCAAAACAAACAGCTGTCCTCCCCAAATCAAAAAAACCCCACCCCACACAGCTTTAAAGGTTCTCTTCCTGAAATATTAAAGTGCCTGTGAACCAAACATTACCAGACCTACCATTCTCTGGGACAGAGATACATAATCTACTGATTACTTAGATCAGCCAGAAAAAAATGGTCAGGTGTATGAAAACAGATTTAGGTGTTTCAGGCCCATTGTTATCCGGAAAGCTTTTATCAAAATATTCTGCCTTGGAGATGTGCTTAGTTACTGGTCACCTTGCTGTTGTCCCCAGAGAACACAGACTCATAAACCTTGAGCACAGGTCAGTTTGGCTGCTGAAATCCCAGTGATGAGCAGAGGGCAGAAGCCCATGCCAGCATGGAAGAACCATGGGGAGAAGCAAGAGCTGAGCAGAAGGTGCTCACAGAGGTCATCGGAGGTAACTGATTAGCTCAGGAACAGCCAGGAGAGGAAGAGCTATTCTTATGCCCACTCAATATTCAGCAGTATCAGATGAAAAGCCAAGACAGCTCTGTCCTACGTGATGCTTGTTATTCACAAGTTTTACAAGCATATTCTCCATTCCACCATACAAGGTTTTAAAGAGAGTATTGAGTAGTATCCCATTCCTCGCAGATGTCTGCAGAACCCCACTCAGTACATCTTATCAGTTTGTCTGTGAACTACTGAGAGCAAAAAATGGTCATTTGGGTTACAGTTGTAGCATTTAGACCCTGTTGTTACTATGCCACAATCTCACAAATCTTAATGAAATCAAGATAAATTATATCTACCACCTCTCTTTTACATGTAAAATCTATACCCTTTTACAGAAAGACATCAGACTGATTACAATCCATATTGATTTTTACTTCTCACCCCTTTGCTCTATAATTTTGTTCCAGGATTTTTTTTTTTAACCATGGGTCTAAAATTCCTCAGCTCTCGTTTTTTAAAACCAGAATCTGTGTATATACTTGCAAATGCAAATTCTCAAAGACAATTCCTAAAATTGCCTAGGATCTCTAGGTACTCTGTGAGGCCCAGCCATTTTAACAACATCTAACTAAACTAAGCACCCCCTATCCCTTTCTATCGCAGTTGTAGCTTGTGCTCCAACAGAAGTAGCTGGCATTACAATTGACTTTATTAGTGAGAGTTGATGCCACCAGGGCTGAAACACTTCTGCCTTTTCAGCTGCTGCACTGAGGACTCCTCCCTGTTGAAGGGTGGATCGGTTTGCTCCCTGGTTTTACCCTTCCTAGGAACATACTCCTCTTTTCTTGTTATTCATGCAACACTCATTACTGTTTCTCATTTGATTGGCTGATCTTTTGATTTTGCCTCTGTATCCTTGTACTAATTACACTTAGTAAACTAACCTAGGTTCCCCTTTTCTTTTTCTCTTTTAACACTGCTGAGTTCATGGTTTGGTAAGTTGTGCTCTTATTTCACTCCTTATTTTACTCCACTTTGGGGTAGTTTGCAATAATGCCTTAATCACAGCTTCTCTAAGGGATTACCTTATTTGCTTTTGACTATTTCACATGAGCTCTGAGTTCTCATTTCTTACTGCTTCAGTTCTGTTGTGACACTATTTGAAAATTAACGGATCAATAGTACTTTCGCTAAGTGAAACATGAGCTGCTGCCTCTGGATGAGAAAAATGGGTTGAAACCAGGAAGAGTGAACGATCAGTCATGTGGGATTTCTCCTCAGCAAGGTGTCTGGTTTCCTTCTTATGACTTTTCTGTTTCTTAACAAACTATTCATCCCATGTAAATGAAAGCAGCCTACTGAGGCTCCCCCCAGTCCCTCGGTTCCCTCCTGTGATTCTTTTATTTGAGCCGAAGTGCAGTTTCCCTAAACCAGCATTCAGCTGTATTAGTACTAGCAAGAAATACAAGCATTTGGGAACAGCCTGAGTATGGAACTATAGAAATATAAATAAAAATATGGAATAACCATCTGCTGCTTTGGTCATTCTTATTAAAAGGGACAATCAGATAATTTTCATTTCTAAATGTATTAACATACAATAAATGAACTGAATAAGCTTAAGACAGTATCTTTGAAATCATATAAAAATATCACAGACATTCCTCACCACACTGTTTTCTATTTTAGAAATAAAGATATGATTCTGAAGTGAGCATTTTCTGCCAAACATCAGTAGATTTCCACAGTGAACTCTTAAACCCTTGAAAAAGAGGGGGGAAAGAAGGAAAAAAAAAAAAAACAAAAATGGAACAGCTAACAAACATTTGAAAATAGCAACAGCAAAAAATACTGCCTATCATAATACTGAGGCACAAAACACATCTTTAAAAATGCACTTATCACTTAGACTGGAGGCGTGTATGAAACTCATACTGGAGTATTCTCCAAAGGAATATGTCTAGACATTTGAAATATAGTTTGTTGGCCTCTCTCATCAGCTGAAGCCTAAGTATGATACATCTGTCATCAAACATGGCAGCAACCATTAGCCTGCATGATTCATTGCTGGTTTTGCCATAATTGACTTAATGATGGCCATATATATTTTAATCATCTCAGTGAATTCAATTTAACTCATTCATACCATGTCAAGGAACTGCAACAATTATATTGCAAGAAGAAAGATAAACAGAGATGGGAGGAAAGTTTCCAGGAAGCGAATTTTGGAATTAATTTCTTGTTCCTCATTCATTATTAATACAAGTAATTTTAGAACAAACCATAGGATGAACTTTATTATTAGTTGCTCACTTCAGCTTGCCAGGTTTATGTCATTTATAGACCTTTTATATTTTTATGATTAATTGAAAATTAAAAAATACATGGACCATCCCCTCACATTATTGTCAGTTTACTGAAGGAAAAAACAATCTAAATTAATAAAGTCTCCTTCAGCTGTAAACTTAGGCCCTTATTTAGGTATTAAATTATGCCAATGATAAGAAAAGTGGAAAATCAGTTGGACAAAATAACTAAATGAATGGCATAGCTGGAAGGCAATTTGAAGGGGAAAAAAAAAACATCTTGCACCTATAGTTACGAGACACCCTGAAGCTGGTCTGCAGATCGGATATCAACACATAAAAACTACTGAACAGAAATCTGAGAGAGTCAGAAATCATCATAGGCAGAAGAACAAACAGCAAGTTATGAACGAGGAAAAAACCCTCAGTGTAAATCACATCAGTGGTGAAGTTAACAGAGACAGGAGGACTTTGTCATCCAGACAGTTGGAAAAACTGGAGAAGGCTCTGAACAATAACAATCCCATGGGGATGGACAGAAGAGCAGGGAAGAGAGTTTAAGAGACACTGGTTTTCAAAAGCATCCTTGGGTCTCAGAAGTTTCTTATTGGCTAAAGAGCTCTTGAACAATAACCGGTGACACAAAGGATAGATTGTGAAGTAATTTGTGAATTTATTTTTCAAAAAAAAGCTGAGTCACATCCACCTTTGCCATATTGCTGTGAAGTTTAGCACCTGAGAAAATCAGATAACTGAATTCAGAGTTGAATGTGAAAAACAAACCTTCACTGCAACATCCAACATCACTCATTTCCTATAAAAGCCTTCTTTAAATAGAGAATTAATATTACAGATGATTGTGTGTGTTGGTTTTTAGTTAACCTTTTTTGCTCCCCTTTCCCACTTATTCTGATGCTGGTCTACCAATATACTCAGTCTCACCTGCCAAGTTTTTGTTTGTTTTTTTCCCTTCCGAAGCTCTCCCTCTTTTCCTCCCATAACACATCCTCTTCATTTCCACAAAGCCTCTCATGTCAGAATCTACTTAAGTATAACACCTACGTAAAAAATAGTTTACAATAAATAGTTCTACTAACAGACAGTTGTCATTGTTCCGCAGGAGAAGCCAGAAGCATGAAATATAACTTAACGTGAAGAGGTAGCGAGTCTCATTTGCACTAATATAATCCATGCAGCGCTTTTGTTATACTTCTGAAACAGTCCCACAACTGACACCAAATCTTTGCAGTTAGAATTTACACCTGTGTGCTTCAGACCGCCACACAAATTTAATCCTCATAAATTCTGATCTAAAGTACTGCTAAGAGCAGGATCTGTAGAAAGAAACCTGAAAATATTTAGCATAATTGATACACAGCCATTCTGGATGGTCATCTGGCCTACCCGTTGCTCTGCAATGCCTGCCTCCTTCCCTCCACCTCTGGCTCCCAGCTCCTAGGAGCAGTGAAGCTGCATCCAGAGAATGCTGTTATAGTAATTACTGATTGCCCCATCCCCAAAGGAGCAGAGTCATCTGTGTGCAGTGCTCCTACCACACTCAGATCAAGGGAGCTCGGTGCTCTCCCATCAACCAGTTTGCTATTTCAAAGGTTTAAATAATGATTGTACTTACTACGAAATCCTAAGGAAGAACATCACACCAAATCTGCAATATGTTGGCAGGACTAATAATAACATAATGTAGCTTGTACTCTTAATATTTAGCAGACACACAACCTGTGCACAGTATAGTACAAAATCTGCCACCCAGCACAAATAACAGAAGAGTGAAAAAAAGGTAAAAGTTTTGCAAGGGCTACTTTGTCCTGATCTCAAATACTCTCTCGTGGGCTTGACCTAAATTATGCAGCAAATGGAGAGTATTCTGGACATTCTCCAGCAGCTTCAGCTAAATTAAATATGAACATGAATAATGCCCAGGGGCCCTGCATTTTCTGGGATGCCACAGGCATGAGACTCACAGAGAATCCACCCTTGCTGCAGAACTGTGTTCCAGATTTTAATTAACTGAGTTTCCTCTGTTAAGCTTTTCCTGTGAAAGCCTCCCACAGTAAAAACACTTCTTAAAAATGTTATGCTGCAGCAGATGAAAATAAATCTAGCTGTTGAATTTTCAAAAACTTTACTTGAAAGAACACAATTTCAAGGACTCCAATCACTCATTCCAGATACATGGTTCATGAACTCGAAACCATCATATCCAAGTACTGCATGTTCTCATCCTTTCTAACTGCCATATGCTACTAAGTCATTTCATTTTATATGCACCCTCATGGCTCCAGGCTTCATGGGCAGATGGCTCTTTGCCACCTAATCAAATTCGCACATCAAGGGCATCCCAAGTGAGGTCCTTTGCAGAACTGTATTCTCCTTTAGTTCCTCTCCCTTTCTTGGACATTTGCACATCAGTACAAACTTGTACTACCAAAAGGTTCATAATTTTCAGATACAAGACACTCATTCTTCAATTAAGCACAACATAGTACAAGCACTCTAAAAATACAATTCAGTGCCTTGGAACTTCACAACATACCCACACAGTCCTTAATACCCCTTTTCGTTCTATTTTGGGTTTCTGCTTCTATAGCCATGTCTGTTTATTGGGTAGCATGTGTCTACATCCTCTGCCACCACATATGCAGTTATAATAATGCATCTTTACTCCTGCAACCAAGCAACGGGTTTTGCTGTACTGCACCCAGCTTGATGCAGTATCTAAATTTGGATGCCTTCTAATTTTCTTTAACTGCATATTGATAAAACAGAAATTTCATGGATCAGGTCATCTTAACATAGGCTTGTGGCTGCTGCCTTTGATGGACTCTTCAGAGTTGGATTTGATTCTCTGGAGTATACTATTAATTGTGCAGTGAAAGTTCTCATATTAGTAACTCTGGTATTTCTTCAAGCCACTGTGATCCACATTGCCTCACTGGGTTGGTTAGATTTTTTGCACACGCTTTTATCACATTATACTGACACTATTTCTGTACCTCTTTACTTGCTCTGTTGCTTATCATATCCGTTAAATACTTGTATAAGCACACATATCATCTATCTGAATGCACAGCAGGGTCAGGGTTAGCCTGGCACTGACAAAACGCTATTTCACAAACCTGTACAATTCTTCAACTTAAAAAATAGTGCATGATTTTACATACAGAATCTCCTCAGATTATCCCTTCTTGGCTACTTTTTACAGATACCACGATGGAGACGAGAAACAGGGTAATCCACCTTGAGAGTGACTACACCCTTCGCTTGACAGCTTTTTCTCTGAAGCAGGAAGACCATAGTAATTTTTAATATTGCTGTCAACAGCTACAGAAAAAACTCACCCTGTTAAGATGGGTAAGATAAACAAACCTGTTCAGTATGAACGTTTTAAGGACACCTAAAACCACTTTTGTAATCTATCTTAAAAAGAAGCAATCAGCCATCCAATACCAGTTATTTTAAGATAACGCATCTAGAAGAGTGTTATTTGAAATATTTTTATAGAAGAGCAATGGTGCAATTGTGATGGTATATATTTCCATGCCAACACTGCAGATGTCCAACAGAATCAAAAGCGGAAATGAACTATACTAGTTACTTCTAAATGTTCATAGTAGCACTTAATAAATCCCATTTTTAAATATAATGTTTTAGATCTAGCTTTTGTAAGAAGTTCTATATTTTGTGCCTCAGAAGACTACAACCAAACAGCACGCAGAGCTCACCTTCCCATGCTACAGTAAATCTTCTCTGCAGATTAAAACAGGGCTATCCCAGAGAACACAGTGACCCAGAAGCCAAAGATAAAGTGTTTACAATTTGTTCCAGACAACACCTATTTAGCCACACATAGTTCGTTATATTTACAGCCCCTTCTATTGCTCTGCTGAGAGCAGTAACCTGAATATGTCAAGAACATAGTGGGAGCCTGCTAAACATGGACTAAAATTACTCCAGTGTCTCAAAGCTGCAATGGTTTAACACGTGCTGCACAGGCACAGTATGAGTAATACAATTTATAATCAGTTAAGCTAGTCATCCTTATCCCCCTTCCATAGCCTGTTCTTCCCCAAGGACAGATAAAAGTCATCTTCTAGTGGCCTTTGAGACACTACTTGGTTAGACATTTCACTAGACAAGAGGTCCCATGACCCAGGAAGCGTTATTTTGGCAATTTTCAAGCTCTTTTGAAAACACAAAAGACAAAACCTAGTAAGAGGATGTCTGCAGAAGGATCCAGGTTTTTGACATTATTTAAAAGAAAATCTGTCTGCACCTAATGTCATTTTCTCTATAATCAGAGCCACATTATATATACTCTAAAACCAGCATTCAGCTTACTAGCCTAAGCTAGGTCCTCAAAGTGCTAAAAAACCCCCCAAACCAACACAAAATCCCCCACCCACAAGCCTCTGGTTTTTCTAACAATAACAGGAAGCTGTTCTACAAGGTGTTTTTTATTCTCCTCTCTTTTGATAACGTGGCCACATTGCCTCACCTGTCTGGCCCAGAGCCAGGCAGCCACCAAAGCTGTTTTCTGCTTCCTGAGCTGGCGCTTTAAGATACCAAACTCTGACAAAAGCACCACGCTGTCTCACATTTTGAAAATGAATTGCACCCTATTGGCCTGATCTAAACTAGGAGCCCAGTTAACACTCCACCTTAGCACACTGATCAGACTCAAGAGGGAAGCCTGAAGCCATGCTGCTTGGAGTAGGTGAGGCTGGGCATGAACAGGAGCAAATCCCTTGGTGTTCAAAGGTCAGAAAGGGACTTAGCTGACAAGTTTTGGCCTTTTTTCCAGAAGGAAGCAGCTGCATCAGGGGTTGCTGCAGACAACAATTTTGGATTTAAGCAAGCGGAACAGATACTCAGTCTAATTTAATAGTTACCTAATGCTAGTGTTCTGAAGTTTTCACTTAGAAATGCTTCTTTATCTTGCCAACAAAGAATAGAATCTGAATATTATTTGCACTAAAGTGCAAAAATCCTACTCCTTCAAAGTCCCTTTAGGTCCTGTTTCAGGCACTAGGTGCTTTCTTCTTTACCCTGACTCTAAGCCAAAAACTATAAGCACTGCTAATCAATACAAGTTCAGAGTTAAGAAAACTGTTAGATGATTTAAGGTAAGGAATTGTAGATGCCCATTCTGACAAACCCAGGCTCATTTTTATCTGTTTCTTTTGCAATATCACCTGCCTCAAGTGACTTTATGTTTAGAACAAAAGAGCATAGAGGAACACCACTGGGTCAGTTGTAATAGTCTGGACTAAGATACTGCTTGATGCTGACAAAAGCAAATCCTATGGGGAAAGCAGTGAGGCAGAAGCAGCAGAGTAGAAAGATATATCAACACGCTTCAGCTACTGGAACTGTTGAAAGAGTACTATATTAGGTCAGAACAAAGGTCAGTTTTGTTTTTATTCTTTCTGACACCAGTAGCAAATATGAAACAGAAAAGTGTGTAAGAATAAAACACTCCTAGACTGTGAATTTTACAGCTGACAATAGTCAGTAATTTAGGATATTTCTGAGTGGACACTATTTAAGCTAACATTTTTTAATAACTATCATGTTCCACATATTAAGTCTTATCCTTTTGATGCTATGAACCTGAAAAAAGCCTCAAAGCCATGAGTTCCACTACTACATTACACAGTGTAATGAAATAGAAATTTGAAACTTGCTGCCTGATTACTTCATTGAAATCTTAATTCTTACAAGCTATCAAACATTCCCAAATCAAAATCATGGACAAGGTCAAACTGGTTCCTTGTCACATTTTAGTTTTCAATCTTTTTTTTAAAAACAGCATTGAACATGGTATTGGAGATGACAAACCCTGATTTTATGAAGTAGTATAACATTTTTTGCTTGTTTTGCTTTTTTTTTTTTTTTTTTTTTCCCATCACCATTAAGCCCCAACCTAGCTTTTGCAGAGAAGCATGCTGGCAGCAAGATTTTCTTCCTTAGCAGAGTTTAGAACTCCTCGGTCTTTGTTATTACACACATGATGTACAGTGATTTGCATTTATTAACACTAAGTTACACCTGGCACTTCAGCACTCAGCTATTCAGTATCAAGTGATCTTTCCAAAACTCAGTCAAGGAAACTTCAGATTTAACTAGCCTGAATATATGCCGCTTTCAACACAAAGTCACAAAGTAAGTATTAAAAGCATTCTTTGGATTACTGAGTCCAAGACCTTTCTATGTATAAAGTCCAATATTTCTCCCCAATGTGTGGCTTGAGTAGTTTGAACGCTTTATTACCTTATTCTTTTTTCTGAATTCTTATGAAAGTAGCAACAGAAGATCCCAGAATGACCTTCTGAATGTGACTGCTTTATATAAGCTTAGAGAGGGTGTGGGTGTGGTTCTTTCTTTGCACCTAGTTATAATTTGAATGCAAATTGGTATTAATTAAGAACACATAACAATATATTTGGATTTACATTTTCTATATTTGGAAGAAAACCAAGTCCTGATGAGCAACAGGAAGAGCTAAAAATAGAAACACAGGCCAGCTGGTCTCTTCCAAGTGTGAAAGTGTTTTTTATTGTGCCTCCTAAAAACGAAAAGTTTGACTACACAAAATGGACTATATTGTCACCACCCTTGCCATGTGTCTGTGGTTTTGGGAGTGATCACTGCTGCAGGGCTTTGTACTGTTCTCCTAATGTGTCTATGAGGCTTTTTAGGAGAACATGACTAGAACCCTACAAAGATGTAAGGATGGAGACTATTTAAAAGATCTGAACAGCTTTAGGTGCAAAATAAGTGCAAACACACTTTGCTTAGAGACCATGACAGTTCCAAGCATACATCAAAGCTGATTTTTAAGCACATAAGAAGCTCTGTGCCCTCTGGATTTTGGCAGCAGGTTCAGATGCCTGAGAAGATAGGTCTGCGATCCATATTACACACAAGTATATTTAAAACCTGTGCATAACCATAATTAACCATGTTAGGCACCCAAACTGCAGTAAGGAGAAACGACGCAATATAAGCCCTTATCAGAGCAAGAGACTTTCAATATCAGGTTAGAGCGTATTAAAACATATGCACATTCCCATTTTAAAAACATACGGCCATTCTCAATTTTAATGCAAGAGGCAACAGAACTATCACTCTTAAAAATTATTAAGTATGAAGACTTCAAGACTGAACTAATCACCATGTAACTTTTAACTTGCATCTCCTATGAAGCCTACATTGTATATAGGCTATATAATATTATGAAGTGTACAGCAAGTTACTAAAATTGTGCATAAGACAGAAGATCAACATCTTAATATCCTTTTGGAGAACAGATGGATGTATTGGTTAGTCTAGAATGATTTCACAGACCAAGTTCATGTGACTTAGAAATTTATTGTATTACCTTAGAAATTTATTGTATTACTGTATGAAGAGTTAAAAGATTAGTACAATTCTTAAGGTTGAAATTAAACCCTACGCAGAGGAACTAGTGCAAGATTCATATTCTACTGAAGTACTACTAAAGCACTGCTTCCAAACAGGCAATAAACAGACTAATACATAAAGCATCAGTGGTGCTAACAGTGACCCTAAGAGGAACTACTCTTTGGAAAAAAAAAACTTAGGAAGATCTCTTATGAAAGATTTTACTGCCAGTGTATAGATACTAAGAAGCATTCTCCCAAATATTTTTCTGTATTTAAGTGTAGAAACACATTGTTTTCTTAAGAAGCTGCCTTGAAGGGAGAAGTTTTGTGAGAGAGAGATATCAAAAAAATGGGAGGTTTGAGGGGCAGGATAGAATTACAACATGATTTTCTGTGTATTCAACACCAAGACAAACCTGTATTACTGATAACTTTGTGGCACTTTACAAAATGTACACTATATATTATACATGCATTTAAAACAGTATTATTTCAATCACTAAGTTCTTCCTCATCACTGAAATAAGCACTTTTCTTAATCCGTGGACGTTTTGAATCATCTGAAATTGAAGATTCCCCTGTGGTCTGCGTCCATCTTTGTTGCTCTTCCTCAACTTTGGCTTGCTACAATGAAAAAAGGAAAAGTATTAGTTAGGATCAAGAAAAATTAAGATGCACCACAAATAATAATGCTAATTATTAATACGCATTATTAAATAAGTTAATTCAGAAGGTTTATCTCTATTTCCAGATAAACTGTGTGATGAATGCACTAGAAAACATTTCTGAAAGTAGTTCCTACATGCACACAGTAAGACTTCTGCACCCATGAAGGCCACATGGAGCACCCTCTATTTTCAAAGTGAGGAACTTTGCACCTGGCAAAATTACAGAGCTAGAGAACAGCTTAGATCTGAAGCAAAGAATGCATCGTGTTTTGAATTGACATGATTGAATCAGCCTTGTTCCACTAACAAGTCTATCTGTTGTGTTTTGCAGTCATTCATTCAGGAAATGAATGTTTTGAGGGCTGTAAAGGTTATTCAACTGAAGGTTTGAATAGATGCTTCCTATTTTTACTGGGAAACATGCTATCCCAGTTAAAATCTTTGGATGGTGAGAGAAATGGGAATGTTTCCTGGCTTGTTTACATTTATAGGTTTTACTTCCAATCGCAGAGTTCTCTGGAGGTGTGCGTGGGGGATAACTGCGTATTTGCAATCATTTTTTCAGACTACATAATGTAAAAGTTGAGCACTCATTGCAGTCATATTCAAGACAAAGCTATTTTAGAAACTCCAAGGTTTTTTTGGGGGGGCAACAGGGGCACACAGGGGACAGCTGAGGACTAGGAAGCCATGAAATTTGAACAGTAGGTCAGGCTTGCTGTGTGTAGTGAAGCAAAAGCCTGTAAGGAAGTACTAAAGAAGACAGTAATACAGCTGTCAGACTATCTACATAACAAAAAAATGCATTAAATGTATTTTGAGAGAAGAGGTCTATTAGAGATCACAATGGACTGTATTAGGCAAAGGAAGTGCTCCAGAAATAGATATTGTTCAAGGATATTCTAGTGAGTGTGGCCAGACCTGGTCATTTATACATGACTGTTTTTTGGGCTGCTCAGTTAACAGAGTAAAGAGGGATTTGTCAACCAGAAACCTAACAGAGCACGACAGCAGAGATGACAAGAAATTAATCAACAAAAGGACCTTGAAGGAAAGAATTGCAATGCACAAACACAGCAATAGTGAAACAGTAAAAAAACCAAACCAAACCAAAAACCCCCCAAAACCAAGAAATTACTGAACATTCCTGCAATATGGAGAAACCATCTGTAGTCACCAACTACTGTCAGGCAAGAGTGCCCCAAATGCTACAGAGCAGACTTACAGGTGTACCTCAGAGCTTTTAAAAAGCAGCTGAAAAAGGGAAACAGAGTTGCATTTAAGTAATAATAAATAATAAATATGCAATGCTTCAATTTTGTACCTGAAAAGCTATGGCTTGGCTGAGGCTATCTAGAGCAGGGTCTTCTCCTTCCTCTTCACTTTCTTCTTCCTCCTCACTTCATAGTGCAGAGAGACAAACACATAGATATTTAAGTGTTCAGTATGAAAAAGCTGTCTAAAAGAAGTATTAACATGTAAAGAAATATACATACATTTCTTCTGGCTCAACTATTTTCTTTCTCTTCTTCTTTTCTTTTTTTTTTGGTGGCTCCCGCTCTCCTAGCATATTTTTAGGACAAGCATAACTTAAGTGTCCTGCTTCCTTGGAGAAAAGAAATACTGCTTAACAGAAACCATTACAAACAACTATATGTTGAAACATACAAGGAAAAGTTAATGTAAGGCAGTTCATGGGGAAAAAAATTGAAGCAATTAGTAAGATAAATGGAATGCTGAATTAGCACACAGACGACAAACTCTTCTCTATAAGCTTGCCATGGAAACAAAGAGATTGGTGGTGATATACATGTTTAACTGCAAACTGAGAACAAGCTATGAGCAATGTAGATTTTCTTTGGCTGCTGCAGCAGCTGAATACACTACAGCACAGTTTATGTTCACGAGAAGACATCAACCTCAGCATCAAAAATTTAAGAAACAGGTGTTAACATTTTTGCTCTAAAAAGTGTTATGGGTATAAATCAAGTTTGTATTTGACAGAAGATATTATCCAAATCTCAATCTCCTATGTGATTATGTTCAGGAAAAGTGAGGAATTCCCTAAAACTTAAAACGCACTTCTGTTTAAAAACAGTTCTAATATTTATTTTACTACCAACTATATAATGAACTTCCAAAGATATAGCAAAAGCATTTATTTTGAAGCAAAGACTAGCAGGTTTTCCTAGTAACAACATTACATTGATACACACATATGTTGTTAAGCAGCAACTATACGTACATATTTTCCTCCAGCCCAAATAAAAGACAGAAGGGGTACTATCATTCTTGAAAATGGTACACCTTCTACGCAGGTTGATAAATTATTTTTTTTTTCTGTTGATATTAACAGCACAGGCAAGAAGAGCAATGGCCAAAATGAAGAAAGAAGCTAAGGGTCAAAAGATGGAATATATTCATTCATTTTTGGTTTTACTCACCCCACATTCATAGCACTTGGACTTATCAAAGTAGTTACGTCTGCGAATGAATTCTGCTGCTCTTCCATTATCAATGGCAATACTTGCTTTTATTACTCTTCCAAACAACTACAGCAAATTGGGAAAAAAAAGGTAAATATTTTGGGACTGTAAATCCAGCTCTCTTGCCATAACCATTTTCCACAGTTTACCTGTTTGTTATTAAGTGCCCGAGAACAGTTTTGTGCAGATTCTTTATCCAAAAACAAAATAAAGGCAACTCCTTTGCTCTTCCTGGTGTCTTTGTCCTTCATAATAGTAACTCTGAAAATGTATAACCACATTAATGATACACTAAAATTACTTCAGAGACATTTTTTCTTTAAAGATCTCAGTGGGATCTTACCTTTGTTATATAGCAAAAAGGAAAAAGTGTATTTAACAGGTTCACTAAATAGAAATTCAAAAGAACAGCTAACCTGGTTACGTGCTTACAGGTAGAGCAGAGATGATTTAAAAAAAAAACATGTGGGGTCTTTCTGGGTCCAGTATAATTCTTTATTCCCTTGGATGACTTGAAGAACAGAGAACATAGTCTCTAAATTTGCAGACGATGTAACTGCAGGAAACTACACACACTGGAAGTGAAATTGCTGAAAAACACTGTGTACTGAAGTGCATCCAAACCGAGAAATCTATGTTCATGTAGGACTAACCAGCTAAACAGGCTCAAGATAGGAAACATTAAGTGTATGGAGTACTGTTCTACAAGTATCTCCAACTGTAATCCAAGCACATGACATACAAAGTTAAATCTTCAGTCTAACAGCTCCAGTAGCACATTGAGAAATTCAAGAAAGATTTAGACCCAGAAAAAACAACAGACAAAGAAAAAGAATGCCAAGAGTTGAAGGGGGAAGGAGAGGAACCCCACACAACCTCAGTTCTTTCAACCTTAACATCAAGTGTATTTAGACCTAAAAAACCCCCAAAAACCAGTGGAAACAGGATGCCAGTTTGCATGTACATGAAAAAAAAAAAAGTACACCTTAAAAACTAGGGAATAAACTCCTCCCTGTGTCTACCATAGACAGAACAAGGTTCAGCCATAAAGTAAGCCAAAACTTAGAGAAGTGATAGGACATTGTGGTGGGTTAGCCCTTGGCTGGGGGCTAAACCACACACACCCGCTCACACAGTTCCCGCCCCCACCCAATATTAGGGGAGAGAATAAAAGGGTTAAATGGTAAAGAGGACTCGTGGGTTGAGATAAGGACAATTTAATAACTAAACTACAATAATATTAAAAATAATACTATACACAAATATACAAATGAGTGATACACAGTGATACTGCCCCCCCCACCCGATGACCAAAGGCTCAGCCTGTTGCCAGCTAACGATCCCCAGAACTACACTCATGATCACCCCAAACGGGGCCGGGGAGGGGGGGAAGTGGTGCACCACTCCTGGAGGCACTCACGGAATGGAGACAACAGCCCCAGCGTCCCAGACCAAGAGCTGACCAGAGTGGGGGGAAAACGACCACCTGGCCCCAGCTAACGATCCCCCCCGGAGAGGGAGGATCCCAAAACTCACGGAACGGAGATAACGATCCGAGCATCCCAGACTGAGAGCTGGCCAGAGTGTGTGTGTGGGGGGGTGGGGGAAGAGGCCTTGGGAGAGTGAATGCAGACACCTGAAGCGAGATGATCTGAAGCCCAAGGGAAGCAAAAGAGAGAGCTCTCCTGGAAGGGTCCTCACCTATATACTGGGTATGACGTGTATGTTATGGAATAAATCATTGGTCAGTCTGGTTCTCAATCTTAACCTAAAAGCAAATCCTATGCTAGCAACTGGCTGTCCTTCTTCCCTGGTCTGCTGTCCTTGGCAGCAGAACAAAACATCATTCTTATCAGCTCTTCTACTGAGCATAAAACCAAAACACAGCCTCTTGCTAGCTATTTACGAAGAAGAGAAAAAAAAATTAACACTCTGCTTAACCCAGGACAGACATTAAAAAAAAAAACAAAACAAAACCATCCAGACAAACTCTGCTTCAATGCAGAAGACCTACCAAGGAACCTGTATAAGTAACAGATGACCTGCACAGTAAAAAGTGTATATAATAAAAGCTCAGTAAAGAAAGCTCAATTTTCCCCCAAATATATGCATAGAAAGATGGAGCTTAGCACAGTTTTTCTACCAAAGCCTCTTGGACAAGGATGTGTCCAATTGAATGCATTGAATTCAAGTGTCAATAAGACTTAAGAACAATTCTATTAATTCTTTTTCCAAGTTACTTTTCCAAGAGTTCCAGCAAAACTATAATATGACTGTAAAGTTTCTAATTGAGATATTGAATGTACCAGTTAATAACACAAGCATAGACAGAGACAAGTATGTCAAAGACAGGCTGCGAGAGTGAGCCTGCAGAAGAGAAGGCTCCAAGGAGTCCTGAGTGCAGCCTTCCAGTACATGAAGGGGGCCTACAAAAAGATGGAGAGGGACTTTTTACATGGGCATGTAGTGATAGAGCAAGGGGTAATGGCTTGAAACTGAAAGAGGGTAGATTTACATTAGATATTAGGATGAAATTAGGCACTGGAACAGGTTGCCCAAAGAAGCTGTGGATGTTCCATCCCTGGAGGTGTTCAAGGCCAGGCTGGATGAGGCTTTGAGCAACCTGGTCTAGTGGAGGGTGTCCCTGCCCATGGCAGGGGGGGGCGGGACTCAATCTTGAAGGTCCCTTCCACCCCAAACCATTCTATGAAATCTTTAAAAAGTCAGCAACTTCTTGGAGCCCTAGAAAGTCTGATTTCTCACTGAACAAACAGATGAAATAATAATAGTCAGGATATATTGCAGTGAGAAATGCAGTACAGTAGAAAAGTCAGCATGATTTTGCTGAGTCAAGACACACTTAAAAAAATTACTATTAAAGCTTATTTAATTAAGTTAAAGCTGACCTAGATGACATCGCAAAGCTTTCTGCAAAGTGTTTTAAAGTCCCTGAACAAAGACTCTACAGAAATCAAGCTAATATTTGAAAAGATTTTTCTCGGGAATTAATTACTAGTTATAAATAGGAAAACTGATCCTTCTTAGCCTCAGTTTCACAGCAAAATGGAAATACCAGTAGAATTCCACAGTATCTGCAGTGTTTACAGTCAGGCCAGCTTGCAAAGGGGTGGAACAGGAAACAAATTTTGCTAGATATAAAGAAAAAAAAATCATGGTAGTATTTTACACATAGTATTCTATGACTCTTTGCATTTAGTTTAAGTTCTGGCACTGACTAGACAAAAATGTCAGAAAAAATTCACTTACTGATACCTAATTTTCTGCAAAACAATATATAGGTGGGGGAAAACAGTAACTATGCAGACAGAATTGCAAGTTCTAAATTATCTCCTTTCAGACAGCACACAGTACAGCATTTCTTCTGCATAGGCATCTGAAAATACTATTTCTGTTGTCTATGACAGTAAAAAAAGGCAAATAAAACACCAGAAACTATTAATAAAGGGAAAAAAGAGAGAGAATGCTACTGCAACATCTTTAAAACAAGCAATGCATCATACAGACAATACCATTCTTATCTTCCTACTGAACAAGTTCAAAAGCCAAGACAGTAGGAGACCTCAACCCCCAAACACAGAGCACAGGTACATTACCAAATGACATCAGGGAGGTCAGAAGCGTCAAATTTATGGAGAAAAGGCCTCTCAATGGATATTAAACACCAGTGTTACTACAACCTTTGCTCATGATTTTTCTAAATAGGTAGTTCAGCAATCAACTAAAACAGACACCGCGCCCTGGAAACAACAGAGACTGCAGGTGCGCAGTTGTATTGGTCACTGCATGTCTGCCAAAGCCCTACATAACGGTTTCCCTCTCAGTCAATTTAAAAAATACGTTTTTCTAAAGTTGTAAATTTGCCTTTTCCTGCTATTTGTCACCTGAAACCTACTCCTGAGACTTCAAAAACTTTGAACTTAGCTCTGTATCTCACAGATTATTACAGCAGCTACTAGAAGTTAGAGTAGATATTTACTGGTGTAGGGTTGAAAACAGAAGTCTTGAGTCTTGTTATTCTCATCAGTTAGAAAAATAAAGAACCAAAACAAACGAGCAAGTTCCTTACTGTGATATTTATTTCTATCATTTGAACATAGAGGCAGGTATTCACAAGTATTGTTCATGAATACCCCACATGTTAAAAGCTGTTACTATGGAGCCTTATGTCTAATCTTAAATGTAATACTAAGCAGTCACAATAACAAGTCCCTCTAGAACTACAAACAGAGGCATTGTACATTGCAATTGTGGGAACTGTTTGTGGCAATTGTGACATCTAGTTCATGTAAATAGAAGCTCCCAATTTTACACCAATCCACTTGTGTCCCAGGTGGTGTTCAGGGGAAGGTGAACAATGCTTATTAAAAGAATAATGTTTAAATTATTTCAGAGAAAACATCATTGGTATATAACAACATTCTACTTGCTCTTAAGAAGGGGTTAGCAAAACCCGTCTCCAACACAAATATTCTTACATTATGTGTGTAACTGCAAGAATTTCCAGTTGTTAAATAAAATTTATACTTTATTAAAAATGAACAGGACTTCAATACAGTTCCACATTCATACTTAAATTATAGAAAGCACAAGACTTCCAAGTGAAGCAAAAACATTAAATATTTAAAATGAAAGCTACAAAACCAGCAGGCCATATCAGGTCACTTACTTGACAACTTTGCCATACTTTGAAAATATCTGAAATATAAAACAAAATAAATAGATTTAACAATTGCATTTCATTAGTAACACATTTATCAAGACAAACTTTTCTAAGCAAGAGATATATATCAGTATTGTATTCACACTCAGAATTGTTGTCAACAAGTTTAATCTGCACAATGCAGCTCTTAAAAACTTACCCTGTATAGATCGTTGTTTGTCAAAGCAAAGGGTAAATTGGACACATACACCGTGCTTTTGCTTGGTGCCAATCCACCACTCATTTTTCTGATGAAAAGAGAAAGAGAGAAGAGTTAAATGGTATTCAAGACAGCAATCAATTATAAAACAGTTGCAAGACTTTTAAAAAGTTGTTTATCAAACCTAGCCCAGACAGTCATGAAAAAGTTGCAGGAAAGCATAGCTTTCATTTCCCTTTCATAATTTTACATAAAGTTAGTCTTTGCCTTCATGTGCTACAGAAGATATTCATTCCTTCCCCCTCCCCTGGATCCAAAGCATCTTTTTGCTGTATGTGAGTCAATTTGTAAGTCATGAAAAAACAGTCAAGTTAGTGTACTTAAAATAAGTCTCTGGTGATTTGTGCAGCAAAGAAAGGTTTAGGTCCAGAAAGAAAACAAGTAATCTCCATTTATTAAACATTCTGGCCAATCAGTGAAATTAATGACCTTTGTTCAAGTAGCTGCACGTTCTGATTCTTTATGCAAGTTTCAGTTCAGCTGCATTCAACATAGAATAAACCACGTTCAGTTATGGGGGTCAGCTTCCCTAAAACAGAGTCCCAAAGATTGGGGGGAAAAAGATACTGCATTGGCTTTAAAATGTATCTCAGATGCTAAAGCAGCAAGTATTTCCTCTTGTATTTATTGCTCAGGCTTCTACACTGCTCTGGAACTGCACATGTGCAGAGCTGATCACAAACAGCATCTCCCTTAGAGGCACTCCCCCTTCTCCTCCTTCTCCCTCTCCTCCTGATTAGGCAGCTATACACTGTCAGGAACCAGGGAAATATATGCCTAGAAACAATAAATCAATTCAAAAACCTTGTTAGAACTGTACGTACACACATCATCCAATACTAGGTAAAGAGTAACTGAATTAACTTGAAAAAGAACAGCCTATGTTCTTCCTTGTGATTGGACATTTCACTAAATTTTCAGTGATACTAAAGCCTGTGCAAAATACTTCTTCCCTCTGATCAATTCTGTAGCCATGGCTTGGTCCAAGAGCCAAGTGAGTAAAATTTAAGACCAGAATAAAGCACAACCCTTATATGAGGACACACAAAAGAGCAGAGCAAAACCATTCCATGCACAGTCCAATTACTACCTACTTATCCAGTTTCCTGCAGCCTTATTCCTGCTTCTTGGCACCTCCAGATGATTCCTAACTGAGGAACATCAAACCATTTATTCAGCAAGACCAACTCATATTAAAAATCCAGACAAAATCTGATGAAGGGATGAAAGAAACTTAAGTATTAGAAATCAACATCTGTCATAGTACACACAGTTTCTTAGGGGACTTTGTGGGTAGTGAGTTTGAGCAGATTGCTTGGCCAAATGCCAACAAAGTAACTAATATCACACTCTAATCCCGCTGTGGTTATTTACTGGCACTTCATTACTCAGTCATTTGAAGACCTGACATTCCCAATAGACACTGATTATCCAAGTGTTTTGTTTCTCTTTCCTGACATGCTTACTGTATCACAATTCATTCAGGTGTCCGTTTCCAAGTGATTGAATTTTGAGTTCTTCCATGTTCAGAGACTGTGTTTTTTTGGCATGAGCTGAAGTGCCAACATAAAGGTTAAGCAAATGAAAACAGAATAAACTTGCAATAAAGGCCACACATTGCATCTGGTGTTACGCAGCCAGGATTTATTATCCCAGATTCCTTGCTGCTTGGCATTAGTATCCTTGACAAGCCTAACCAGACTGACTTGGCAACATGCCACACAAATAGATGGCTCGAAGTGCAGTTTTCCAGATGCACAGTGGATGCAAAGGATATGGTAAAAGCTTCCTTTGCGCTGCGTTACGGTATGTTGCCAATGCTCATATATTGCAACAGTGGAGGAGAAAACAGCAGAGGTGGACCTCAGGTGGCTGTAGATAGCAACTTAACTCTGCCTACAAGACAGGAGAAGCTAGAGCACCTTGTAGCAGGAGACCAAGCAGGCCCCATATTAACACACAGACACTAGTGAGAATGGCGTGACTGGAGAGCAGTCAGCTTGTGTATCCTGCAACACCGCTGTGCAAGCCCCCACAGAGAAGGTGATGTGTCATGTGAGGATTACTACAGACCTAATTTTTTTTTATTAATGAATGCAAGCTACAGAACTGCCATTTTCAGCTGCACATGACTTCTTCCAGAAGCAAGCTGGAAGAGTTCCACCCTGGAGTGCTGGCTGCCAGACAGCTGAGGTTGAGCTTTGTTTCTAGTCCCCTGGACAAATTTAAGTAAAACAGTCTTGCTGCTCCAGCTGCCCAAATATTCTTAGCAATTTCTATTGCTTAGAACTATTATGCCAGGATTTCTTACTTTTGATGTCTGACTTGCCAGAAA
This sequence comes from Pterocles gutturalis, assembly GCF_000699245.1. NCBI lineage: Eukaryota > Metazoa > Chordata > Aves > Pterocliformes > Pteroclidae > Pterocles > Pterocles gutturalis. The sequence goes on along the minus strand of NW_010133316.1, from coordinate 754 downwards.
GGCACAATTTTAATAAAAGAGGAAGTACAGTGACCACAGGGACCATACTTATTTTCAAGATGTCAAAAGTTCAAATTTACCACTCTAGGAAACAAGTTTTCCCAGATTTGCAGGAGGACCTCCTCTTCTAAATATTAAGGGATCACTGGGATGGTTTATAAATATGTTATTTAAGCCAGGAGATACACTGACAGGTCTGCACAATGGCAAAATTTGGGACATTCATCCATCTACTTAAAAGCCCGGTCAGCCTTACTAAGTCTTCTGCAGAAAATAAAAAATTAATATTCTACCAAAAGCAACCTCTCAAAAAGCTTAAGCATGGTAAAATGCAGATTTCTGCTTATCTGTTGTGAATACAGTGGTATAAATGCAATTTCAGATCCGACTACTGGCACAATTCTCCACACCCTGATAAACCTTAACAAAACCAGTGTTGTTTAACATCTCTGTGGGAAACATGGACAGTGTGATGGAGTGCACCCTCAGCAAGTTTGCCAATGACACCAAGCTGTGTGGTGTGGTGGACACACTGGAGGGAAGGGATGCCATCCAGAGGGACCTTGACAGGCTTGAGAGGTGGGCCAATGCGAACCTCATGAAATTTAACAAGGCCAAGTGCAAGGTCCTGCACATGAGTCAGGGCAACCCCATGCAGAAATACAGGCTGGGCGAAGAATGGATTGAAAGCACCCCTGAAGAGAAGGACTTTGGGGTGCTGGTGAATGAGAAGCTTAACATGAGCCAGCAGTGT
>NW_010133315.1:5448-5667 GCF_000699245.1 Pterocles gutturalis | reverse complement strand
CTGCCGGCGGAAGGCGGGCCGGCGCTCCAAGCCGTCGCATCCCTTGGAGCGTGGCTCCTGCAGGCTCTTGCTCTTTCGGTAGATGGGGACCTTGGAGGGCTGGAAGGCAGAGCAGGGCGTTACAGATGGGATGGCTTGGGGGTGACCCCCAGGACAGCAGCCCCCCAAGCCCAGCGTGGGATGGACGCTGCTCCCTGCTGCTCACCTCCTTGCGGGCGC
>NW_010133315.1:3457-5313 GCF_000699245.1 Pterocles gutturalis | reverse complement strand
GTGCAAGGAGTCAGCGAGAGAGGAAGAAATGTCTCCCCAGGAGCTCGTGTGTGGGGAAAGGCTGGGTCCCAGCGGGAGATGGGGCCTCACCAGTGGGATCCCACCAGCCCCCCCATGCCACCGGCGATGCACTGGGGCCTCGCCACCATCAGCCCAGCTGCTGTGTCCCCAAAACCCGCACCCCCTCCCCACATTTGGGAGGACAGGAGGGCTTCCATCACCCACTTGCTCCCAGTCCCCCAGGACCACCAGCACCACTCCGTCACCCACCGGGAGCAGAGGAAGGGACGGCAGCAGGGACAGGGTCGGAGCATCCCCACCACCTGGCACCTGCCCGTGGGACACTGGGGTCCACACCCCGTCAGGACACGCCTGACCAACTCGTCACGTGCATGGAAGACACGGGGGGATCCCCATGAGCCCCGGCCCCTGTGGTTCAGCACAGTGAGGGAGCCGTGGGGGGGTCGCAGACACTCCTGGGGGTCTGCAAAGCGCTCAGCTTGTCCAGGCAGGGCAGGGTGGGATGGGACACAGGAAACCTCAACACACCCGATCCACATCCCCACGGGCACCACAGCCCCACGTGGGGGACGGCTCCTGCTGTGGCAGGGACCCACCACGTGTTGGGGTGACCCGTGGGAGGGCAGACACGGGATGTTCCCCTCCAGCACGTGCACACCAGGCCGGGAGACTGAATCCTGCCTGGCACCACGTGCAAGGAGGGGAAAGCTTAACAGCCAAGAGGTGGTTAATTCCTCGTGCAATCCAGCCCCAAGGGTCCCTGCAGCCTGGCTCTACCGGGCAGGACCTCGCAGGAAAGGTAATTCCATCCGAGCGCAAGGGAGCAAGTTCCAGATCCTATTAGGGGCTCTTGATGGGAGGCACAGCCCCCTCTGACCTCTTCCCGTCCCCCTGACCACGTGCCAGTGTCCAGGGGACTCACGCGGGTCTTAGGAGCATCCCTCATCATGGGGACAGTGCCTCCTGCCACAGGGACCAGAATCCCATGGGATCTGCTCCTGAGGGGATATGGGAGCTGGCCATGGGGGACAGCAGGGTCCCCTGGGGGGACCAGGCATCCTGCTGGGGCTCCTGTGCTGCCACCCACCAGCTCCGAGTTGTGGCTCAGAGTCCAGCAGTGCCACTGGCTGCAAAACTCCAGCTCGACCCATGGGCCTGGCCCCTCTCTCTCCCCAGGACCCCAGTCGCCAGCCCGGCCGTACAACCTCGCACCCCGCTCTGCTCTTCTCAGGTAAGGTGCTGGAGGAGTCACCTGGGCGACTGACACCCCCCGGTCCCCTCTGTAACAGGGTCCCCCCCTTGGCAGCACGTGCCCGAGCAGGAGGCAGGCACAGGGGCCCTTTCACAGCTCCCCCAGCCTGACCCTCCCCTCGGACCCCACAGGCAAAGCCTGGCTTTAGGGGTGTGGGGTCCCCAGGGACCAGCTTGCTGGGACGGTGGCACTTGGGAGCACGTCTGCGCTGCACTGCTCCCGTAGGCACTGGAGCAGCACCCCTGGGTTCTGCCGGCAGCTCAGCTGCTGCCTCACCCCTCGCTGCCGTTGGGCACCAAAGCTGGGAGCAACCAGCCACCAAATTTCTCCTGGGGGTTCAGCCAGTGCCCGTCCCTGCCAGGGCCTCCCTACCTCATAAGAGTGGCAGGGGTTCTGTGCAGCGCGTCTTGACGGCAAACACCCGCGGTGGCCTTCCTCTTCCTCTGTCCTTCACGCACCGGAGCACGGCCGAACTCCTCCTGCCTCCAACTCCTCCTCCTCTCCTCAGGGGGGAAGGATGCTGCAATGAAAAGGGGAGAGATGCTGCCACCAAAAGCTGCACGAGGGAAACCTGAGAGCTGCA
>NW_010133315.1:2815-3329 GCF_000699245.1 Pterocles gutturalis | reverse complement strand
GCGATGCACCTTGCTCCAAGGCAGGGGAACGGCTCAGGCAGGTGTGGAGTTTTCACCCACTGCTGCCAGGCAAAGCTCTCAGGAAGCGAGACACGGGCGCGGAGCCGGCCAGCAGCACAAGTGCCTCGCCGAGGTATTTCATAGCTGCTGAGCTGGGAGAACGCCAGCCGGGCAGTCCAGCCCCAGCAAGCAAAACTTTCCATCCCGCGGGTGAGCTGGACATTCTGTTTGTTTTCCACCCCGGACAGCCAGCAACGAGCTCGGGATGCCAGCTGCTCCGGAGAGCGGCGATGGGAACACACCAGGGTCGGAGTGAGCCCCGGGACTCCCTCGTCCTCCAGCCTGTGAATGGCTCTCGGGGGTGGGAGCTGGCACAGCCAGACGTGCAGAAATTGGAGAGAAACCACGTCGCTCAGAGCTGCAAGAGGACACGGTGCTTCTGCATGGCCCCGCTCTCACACCCCCACCCTGAAACCCCATAACCCCCTCCCCAGTTGCTCCCATCACAACCCAG
>NW_010133315.1:0-2665 GCF_000699245.1 Pterocles gutturalis | reverse complement strand
TCTGTGCATTAACGCAATATTCGGCACCGAGAGAGCGGGAGGGAGGGCAGCAGCTCCCCAAGGCTGAAGTCCCCTTGGCCACATGGGTCGGGGGCAGCAGCCATCCCCTGAGCACAGAATCTGACCCACAAGACGTTCTACCCTGTGCCAGCCGGAGAAATCTCCTGGGATGGTGCTGGGAAGGCATTTTCTAGCTCCCCACGCATTTGGCACCAGCACCCAACCCTGCCGGCGCTGCCACCGCTCTCACCCAGCGCTCGGTGTGACAATGGGACAGCCAGCACCTCCGGCCAGAGCAAGCCCCCCCAAGAGCTCAGCCCTGCAGGTCCCCTCTGCTCTCCCAGCCCCGGGACAGAGGGCCATGCCACCGGGGGCATTGTGCCCTGCCCGGCAGCCCCGGCACCAGCTGCTCCATCTGCGGGGTACAGCTGGCTGTCCCCTGGGAAGCCTCAGCCTGGTCCCCAGGCACTCAGGGTGGACATTGTGGCTCTGCCCTGGGGACAGAAAAGGGAAGGTAGAGGCAACAGGATGGCTGCACAAATGCACTGCTGTGGGGACAAGGTGGTGACAGCAGAGGAACGGTGACTGACATGGGACTTGGCACTCACCAGCATGTCCCAAGCTGGGAGGAGCTGTGCTTCCAGCTGGAGGGGGGGTCCCAGGACAGCACAGGGTCACTTCAGGCTGGAAGAGATCTCCAGAGAGAGAAAAATGCTGAGGGGACACTGCCACCGCCCATGGGGAGCGATAAATGGGCGAGGGACAGAGGGGGGTAACCTGGTCTGGGCGATCAGAAGAGCTCTCCCACCATCACCATCTGCCTCTCAAAGCCGTCGTGGTCACCAAAGCTCACCAAAGCCCGACACCCAGCAGCGAGGGACACTGCCCTTGCCCCAGCACCAAGCGGTGAAGCTCCCAGCCCCTCCTATGAGAGCAGGTGTGTGGGGGGCACTGGGGAGCAACTGGGACGAGGTTTTAGTCCTTAACCAGGCGAACAGGGCGGGTGACCAGCCCCAGCCCCGGGGTGAATCATGACCGATGCTGACCCAAGGAAGCACACCCAGGGAAGAAAGTGATGGAAAAAGTGATGTGGCTTGTACCAGGCGTCACTGTGGGACACGCCAGGATGCTCTGAGCAAGACAAGGGGACCGTCAGCAGGGCCAAGTGGCAACCTGCAGAGCAGAGCTGGGGGCAACCCAGCACAACCACCATACGAGACACCGGAGACAACCCTGCAGAGCAGCCCTGGGGGAAGGGGATGCACGCAGCACACAGAGGGCACAGAGGGGCCCCGAGAAGGATCGGGATCAGTCCCCCTGAGCCTGTTGGTGTGGGAGGAAGCAGCATTACCACTGCTGGAAGAAAAGCGCATCAGGCTGGTGCAATAAAGCCAGGAGGAGAAAGCAGCTCTGAGCCACCCGAGGCTGTGGGGCTGGGGATGGGACCCCCGTGAGCACCCATCACCTGGAGCACCACGAGCCCCTGCTCATCCCTCCCCAGCTCTGCAGGGGTAAGCGGTGCCGCAGAGCCCCCAGAACACCCCCGCAGCCATCACCCACGCTCGCACCCAAGAGCCATTAGGCAGAGCTGCCGCTGCCCATAAATGATTCACGAGCGCGTTAAAGACCTCTCTCAGGGCTGGAGCCTCGATAAAAGGTGCTCCTGGTTATTAAGAGCCCTGGATAGGAAAGTCAATGGGTCCAATCGCTCCAAGCATTGAGCCCCTGGGGACCCGCACCCCAGCAGAGGACCCCGAGCAGCTGCCCACAACCTTCACCCTCCCGCTCTCTTTCTAAAAGCTTTTCACTGTTTTCCAGTCTCCAATTTCAGGGCTGAGAGAAGCAGCCCAAGACAAATAGCTCTGGAAATGAAAAGATACCAATTAAAAAGAAAAAAAAAAAAAAAAAAGGAAAAATACTTCTGGGATGGGGAACTAAATATCTTAATATTTTTCTTCCCTCTCGGAAAGCCCAGACCCCGCGTGTGTCTCTCCCTGTGAACCCACTGAGACCCGAAGAGCACCAACCCCACAGCCTAGGAGCAGCCAGGCTCCATCCGCTGCCTCCCTCCCCTCAACCTCCACTTACTTTTTATGCTTTGTGGATTTAGGCCTTTTTTTTTACACTTTACGGCATCGCTGCAGAATGTCCCTGACTTTGTGTCCCTTCCCACAGCACAGGACCCCCCCAGCCCACGCCCACCCATTTCACACCCCAGCACCACCACATCAGCCTGATTTTGTTTTCTCCCCCCACCACAGCGAAGGCAACTCCATCTTTTTCCCCAACGCATGCCAACCCCACGGCACCAGACAGCAAACCTGCAAGACGCAAGCTTTCACTCTGAGCCTCAACAGAGCACCGCTGCACTTCAGGGGGTATTTTAACCTGCTCCCTCCCTCTCCCCCATCGCTGAGCCCTGCAGGAGCTTTAATCCCAGTCTCCAGCACGATGGGCTACGGATGCTCAATGGGTGCCGAGAGCCCGGCCGGTCCCTGGGCGTGCAGGCAGCCGGGACGCACCTCGCCCACGCTGCCGCGAGGAAATCCTCTCCCATTTTCTACATCGGGCAGGACGTTGGGCAACCGCAGCGGGTTTGTTCAGCCCAGGCAAGCCGGGAGCAGGCGGCACGCCCTGGAAGGAAGCAAAACTACCGGGGGAGATA
>NW_010133314.1:0-294 GCF_000699245.1 Pterocles gutturalis | reverse complement strand
CGGGAGCCGCTGCTGGCTCCGTCTCCCTGGGTGGAGGGACAGTGCATGGTGCTCATGGCCACATCCCCTCCCACAGCCCTTCTGGGGACGTGGCAGGAGGAAACTGGGGCAGCTCATGGCCACTTTGACCCCATCCCGGTGGCAGATGCCATGCAGGATGGACCCAGCACAGGAGCACGGACCGGAGCTGGGGCAGGGTGGGGATGCTGGGGATGCTCATGGCCACCGCGGTCCCCTCGCTATCCCCGTGCAATGCCACCAACCAGCCCCCAGCCCCAGACGTGGCTCTCGGCA
>NW_010133313.1:0-1409 GCF_000699245.1 Pterocles gutturalis | reverse complement strand
CTTGCCAGCCGGGCCTGGGGGCTCCCTGCCGGCATCCCTGGGTGAGTGCTTTGGGCAGGTCCCTGCATGCACCCTGTGTGGGAACCTGCCCGAAGCACGCACCCACCCGTGCACGGCCCTGGGGATCCCACTGCTGGCACAGCCCCACACTGCCCGGTCCTGCTCCCAGCCAAGGAGGTCCTGGGGCATCCCACTGCCTCGCACAAGTTGCAGGCAGCTCTGTGCAGTGCTCTGGGCCTCTCCGTCCTGCTCTGGGGTGGAGGGACAGCACTGCAGCCTGGTGCCAGACAACTGGGACCCCATTGCCACGGAGGGCAGGATCCGGCACAGCTCTGGCTCAGAGCAGCCTTACAGCAGCCATTCTGCTCCGGATCCTATCAGCCAGCCCAGGCGGTGGGGACTGATTCCGGGGCCACAGGTGGGATCTGAACCCAGAGCCGGCGCAGGGAGAGTCCCCGGCAGCTCCCCCAGCCCCTTCTCTGCCCTGGCCCCAGGGATCTTCAGCACCGGGCGCTGCCCTGTGGCTTTGCCTTCCAGCCCAAACCCACACGAGAAGCATTTGAAAGCAATAAGAAGAGCCAGCGAAGGGGGTCTCTGCCCAGCCCCCAGCGAACCCCATGCTCCACAGCCCCTCACGTGCTCCTGCATCGTGCACGGGACCTGCTCCCCAGGCTGTGGGTCTGGAGCCGTCGGCGTCTCAGCGTGCTGCAGGCTGTGGTTTGACCACGTGCTGCTCCCGATACCGAGAGCGGTGCAGAGCACAAGCCCAGCCCCGGAGAGGAAGGCGAGGAGGCAGATGTGACCCTGCTCCGGAGCCTGTCCTGCATCTTTTGCTTTGTGGTGAGCATCTGTGTGACGGGGACAGAAATAGCAGCTCTGCTCACCTCCTGTCACGCAGGGCTGGGGACAAGCCCAGGAGTGACCAGCTGGAGAGAGCGGGGTCTGGTCGAGGGCATCCAGCGCCTGCAGGAGATCCCAGCTCGCACCAGGGCTATTTGTGGCTCTTGACTCCCAGGGCTGCCTCTGCGGGGCTGGAGGGGAGGCTGCAGGGAAGGGGCCAGGGGCAGAGCGTGTCCTGCCAGGAGCCAGCGCTGAGCCAGGCGCAGGCAGGGCGCTGGTCCAGCGGGACCGGCAGAGCCGTGTCTGGTCTGGGAACGGCTCATCCTGATGGGAAACATGGTGCTTCCAGGAACCGGGGCGGCTGCTGGTGCAGGGCGTCCCCCTCACCCAGGGGTCCCAGCCCTGCCTTGCACCCTGGCACCTCCCCACCCCACGGCGCTGGGCAGGCCCGTTGCTGGTTGTTGACAACAAAATTCCCAGCTCCTCATCAAGGAGCAGATTAGTTCCTGTGCAGCAGAGGCCCCACTCTCCCCTCCCCAGGGGGGAGCAAACTGATCCCCGGCTTTAAA
>NW_010133312.1:50764-53573 GCF_000699245.1 Pterocles gutturalis | reverse complement strand
TCAGGTGGCCTGTAGTATACCCCTACTACTATCACAAGCAACTTCTCTCAACAACGCAATAATGAATGTCTGTGCTCTCTACTTTTCAGCGAAGAGTCATGGGAGAAGCGTAGCCAAGTTGCAAATGGGCAACAAGAACACACAGCTGTTGGCGAAACACACCTGTGAATATCCAAATCTACAGAGAACTGGGTCAATAGGTTCCGAGATAAATGGAAATTTCCTTGTAAGGGTATGGGGAATGAAAAAAACAGACAAAGGTCTGCAGGCCTAAAAAAAATGATGAGACAAAATTATAGCTAGACTATGAGTCTAGAACCTATTATACTGGGTCCTCAGTGAGAACTGTTGTTGCAGTGTGCAGGACTGTTCACACTACCTCATTCCAGTTTAAGCCTTGCAGACTTGTTTAACAATGGGAAGCTACCAGGCACTGTGAGTGGATCATTCCCTTTAGGTGAGGAAATATATAGCAATGAGCCATATCTTTGAAAAGGAAAAAAAAATTGTCATTAAACAAGTAAAGTTTTTGTGATGAATGCTGAATTTTGAAGACTATTTGTGGATTGTTTTACATTCTAACTGAATGCCTAGGAAGATATTTTCTATTCGAAATGAATAAACACTCTGGAATTTTAAGTATTAGCAATAATTAAAAAACAGTTAGTGGTAAACTGAATTAACAAAATCTAGTGTGAAGAAAGGATAAGTAGAAGGTTTTGTACTGTAATCCTCCTACATGGCAAAGTTGGCTTACGGTTCCTCAAGGACTGATTAGTCCTATAAAGGTTTTTCACAGTAGCAGAACATACTTATTTTTAGTTACAGATTAATCTGAAACTCAGCTCAGCTGGTGGAACTTATTTTCCCAAAATGACTTTTTTTTTTTTTTAAATAATATAACAATAAAAAAAAATCTATAGGGTCTCCTTGTCTAAAATTACTATGGTGACAAAACAAGTCTCTGACATAAAACCATGTCAGTAACCCAACAGAACAGAAGCTTACATGTTCAGCATTGAATTTCCGTTGAAGGCTGATGCCATGGGAATGGATTTCCACATTAACATGAAAGTATAGGCTGCTGTAATAACAAAAAACAAGCTAAACCATGCATGCCTGGCCTGTGGAGTACTTAGTCCTAAGCATTGCAGAAGGGAGAAAAGGTCTTACTGTCAACGTTTGTTAAAGTCTGTTGGAATGCAGAAATGTAGCAAAATCTTTTAATAACCATGCCCACAAAGAGAAAGTGACTTAGAATATTTTATTTTTTTCCTTTTTTCTCATGTTGGAGAGGAGGACAAAGTGAAAGCTATGCCTGTAGAGTCACAGATTTTCTCCTGAAATAGGTCGCTATCAGACATGAAATCTGCTTTACTACATGAGCACAACCCACTGATTTTCCTGCTAATGGCTGCTGTGCGGCAAGTTATTGTGATATTTTGCACCACTTCAGAAAGAATGTTACTGAGTCTATTATCTTTGGTTGAATGAGTAAGTGTATCACTTGTGGAACAGTGGAGAAAAGAATTGAAAAACAAACTCAATGTAAATGAATTTATTTATCTGGGCTCCCAGCTTGTGTTTTCAGTTTCCCATTCTTGCTCTCTGCTAACAGACTCCTTTTTCCTTCAGTCTGGGCTTGTCAGAGTACCTCTTCTTAGTACCACTAACTTTCATCACCGTAAATTACTCCTGCTAAGAGTTGGCTGGCAGTTGCAGAATGTGGATAATTATGTCCTACTTCCAAGGGTAGCTTAAAAAAAGTGGAGCTGTGGAAGTCCCTTTTCTTTTCCTCTTTCTGTTGGAAACTTTCTAAATTAAGTAGGTCCATCTCTAGAGGGAATGTTTCTCAAAAAATGTAATATACCTAATTCATCAAGTTGAAATAGAATAGCATAATAAAAGTGTGGGAAGAATATACTGTAACAGAATGCAGGAAAGGCAGTGACATGGGTGACATTATTCATATAGACAGACACTAGTTAGGTGGAAGTTTAAAAAGCTGTCTTTTGCCGTAGGCATGTTTTAGTTCGCTGTTCAGTCTGGTTTTCCAGTGTTTTTGTTGTTGTTGTTGAAGAACAATAACAAAAATAGTCATTAGAAACAAAGGATAAAAAGAAATCTCTTTTTCCCGGCCCCCCTCTGAGAGCCTTATGAAGCCTCACCTGGAATAGGCTCAGTCTGGCTGTGCACCTAACTCTTAATTTCTCTGTTGCAATTGTGGTTAATTTGTGTACTGGTGGGTTCCTGCAAGGATGGTTGTGCACGTGATTGAGAGCAGCCCTGTAGAGAAAGACCTGGGTGTTCTGGTGGATGAGAAGTTGGACATGAGCTGGCAATGTGCGCTTGCAGCCGAGAAGCCCAACTCTGTCCTCGTCTGCATCAAAAGAAGTGTGACCAGCAGGTTGAGGGAGGTGATTCTCCCCCTCTGCTCTGCTCTGGTGAGACCACACCTGGAGTACTGCATCCAGCTCTGGAGTCCTCAGCACAGGAAAGACACAGACCTGTTGGAGCGAGTCCAGAGGAAGGCCACGAAAATTATCAAAGGCCTGGAACACCTCTTCTGTGAGGAGAGGGTGAGAGAGTTGGGGTAGTTCAGCTTGGAGAAGAGAAGACTCTGAGGAGACCTGATTGCAGCCTTTTAGTAACTAGAGGGGGCTCATAAGAAAGATGGGGATAAACATTTTAACAGGGCCTGTAGCAATAGGACAAGGGGTAATAGAATCATAGAATCACAGAATGGTTTGGGTTGGAAAGGACCTTAAAGATCATCGAGTTCCAACCCCCCTGCCATGGGCAGGGACAC
>NW_010133312.1:46385-50394 GCF_000699245.1 Pterocles gutturalis | reverse complement strand
GTCCAGGTCTTTTTTATGTTGGGGGCCCCACATCTGAACACAGTACTCGAGGTCGGGTCTCACGAGAGCAGAGCAGAGGGGGAGAATCACCTCCTTCGACCTGCTGCTAATGCTTCTTTTGATGCAGCCCAGGACACGGTTGGTTTCTGCGCTGCAAGCGCACACTGCCGGCTCATGTTCAGCTTCTCATCCACCAATACCCCAAAGTCTTCCTCAGAACTGCTCTCAATCCACTCTCCACCCAGCCTGTATTTGTGCTTGGGATTGCCCTGACCCACGTGCAGGACCTTGCACTTGGCCTTGTTAAATTTCATGAGGTTTTCACAGGCCCGCCTCTCAAGCCTGTCAAGGTCCCTCTGGATGGCATCCCTTCCCTCCAGCGTGTCCACCACACCACACAGCTTGGTGTCATCGGCAAACTTGCTGAGGGCACACTCAATCCTGCTGTCCGTGTTGCCAACAAAATGTTAAACAACACTGGTCCCAGTACTGACCCTTGTGGAACACCACTTGTCACTGGTCTCCACTTGGACATTGAGCCATTGACCACAACTCTGAGTGAGGCCGTCTAGCCAATTCCTTATCCAGAGAGTGGTCCTTCCGTCGAATCCATGTCCCTCCAACTTAGAGACAAGGAAGAAATATTTTACTCTTGTGGTGGCGAAACACTGGAACAGGTTGCCAGGGGAGGTGGTAGATACCCCATCCCTGGAAACATTCAAGGTCAGGTTGGATGGGGCTCTGGGCAACCTGATCTAGTGGAAGATGTTCCTGCTCACTGCAGGGGGGTTGGTCTAGGTGTCCTCCATGGTCCCTTCTAACTCACACTATTCTATGATTTATGATTTTCTGTGTGTAGGCTATAGTGAGTGAATGTTTTTTTATTCCTTCATGTGCCTGTGTCTAGATTGTGACTTTGCTTTTAGTTTGGCACCTGCAGTGCTGTACTATTGTCCTCTTAGCTCCTTGTTTTCTAGTGATATGTTTTCAAGTTCCTGTATTAGGTTTCTGCCGATGTGCAGTCTAGTATTTCCCCCAGAGGAGAGATTTTCCATTTGCTTTTGCCATTTTCATTCACACTGTGTGACAAATGCCATAAGATCCAACGGGTGAAGTCTTGCCATCCTGTTTTCCCATCCCTTGCTCAACCTCCTACATTAGTGCAGCTGTAGATGCTTGTAGCTGCCAGACAGACCATCTCTTGCTCCATTCATTTTTCATCCTTGATTCTCTCTTGAATAAATGATGGTAGAAGACCTATGAACTCTCTTTTTTGTGTTTATTCCCCCTCTCATATCCTCAGAATCTCCTTTGAGGACAGAATATTAAGACTGGGCATGCTTACAAGATAATATTTAATCCCTTTTAGAAAGCTCCATGTTTGAATTTTCCTGCTGCCATTACCACTAGTATTCTTTAACCTTTTCACTTCTCTATTTTGCTAAGAAACTTGGAAGTTTTGCCCTTCCTAGCTTTAAGGGTTTCAACCTCACTTCTACTCTCTGTTTTTTTGGATATTGAGAAGGAGGGGACAGAGAAACAGAAAACAGTGTTTTCAAATTCTGAGAGCCCTTTTCACTCCTCCAAAGGATCTGAGAGCCCAGAAAGACAGCTGTGCTATTTCTGTGGATATTTGTTTTCCATTTGATCAGGCTAGGATCAGTCAGGGTGAGCAAAAGGTGTTTGAGAAGTAAAACAAAAGTTAAACCATGCTTTTATGTGAGGTTTATTTTTTTTCCTTGAGGATTTATTTTCTTTCATATTATGAAGAACCAATAGTGCTGTCAACTATAAAAGATTAGATCTTGTGGTTCAATGTGCCAGGGTTTATAGGATCAGGTAGGGCATGGTGAGTGTTTTTCTGGTCACATTTTATCTTCATAAATTCATAGCATCAGCTTTCTGTGCTCGGCTTGAGCAATGAGGGCTCACAGCTTCGACTACATTCTCTCTAGGAGCAGAACAGCCTACCTTTTCAGTATCCTTCTCCTGTTTCCCAGCTCGTATTTTCAGGTGAAATAGAAGTTCCCAAAAGGCTCTATGACCTCTCCTGGCTGTCTTTTCTTTACTGGAATTCAACCCCAAGGACTTGTCAACTTTGGTTTTGCCCAGTTATGAAAAAGTAAAATTAATTCCAGGTTCAATGTGGTAATATTTCTCTGCTTGGAATAATGCAGCTTTGGTCAATACTGTGTTAAAGGAACTTGCCCAGATACGGTAGGCTGGCTTCTACTGGTTTTACTGAAGATTGGAAAACCAGAACAGTCCAAACATGATATACGTGGAATTTGGGGTTCTGGGCACAGCAACGTCAATGGAGTGCCTGTAGGTTGGTGGCAGCATGCTATGTGTTGTGGCATGTTGATATTCCTGACCTCAGCTCTGTCCACCTCTCTTGTAAAGATAACACAAAGTTAACAACTACAGAAGAAGAAATAATGAGAAGGTGCTAGATGCTCCTAGAGTGGGAAGGGGAGACTGGAATGGCTTGATGTTTTCAGTAAGAATCTGGGGTTGTGGAGACACTTGATACACTGGTGAGGGAGGAGCACATTCATCCTTTTCATATGGGGAAGGTGCTGGAGGTTACTGGATCTGGTCAGCTTCACGATCTAGGGGATTTCTGCTTCCTGGTCTGTTGGAGCCAAACCTAGCGGCTGTGGTGACCGAGAGGATGGATCCCTCTTGGCCCCATCCAGTAGAGCCAGACTGCTGCTATTCCCATTTGTAAGTTCAATCAGTAGTGAGGCTGAAGCTTGCATTGGACACATGCACGCACACATGGTACAAGAAAATGACATCATGTCGCCTCCTTTCCTTGAAATGTAGGTAATCATTTCATATGGATCTACAAGGTTAGGAAATGGCCTAATGACACTGTAAACTAGAAGGCATCCATGCCTGTAAAATAATTATCTTTTTTTCAGACATTTGCAAACACCTCACAATGACCCTTTGAGATGCTCCCATCTGTGTTTGACAGAGTGGGAAAGTGGTAAGAGAATTTGAAAGAAGGGAGAAAAGGACAAACAGTGAAATTTGTGAAATCCTGTGTGTCTCTGTTCTGTCTTTCTAAGACAATGACCTTCCCTATGTCCTTCAAAGCAATCCATAGTCATTTTACTTGTGTCTTTAATGTTTCATTCAACATAGTGTACGACCCCATGAATAATGAAGTTTACACTATACAGGGAAGGTAGCCATTGATTTACACAAGGTATGTCTAATTTATTAATCTGTAAATACTATGCAAATATATGTATGACAAGAAATTAAATCAATGCCTGTCACTTATTCTTTCAGCCTTCATGCTTTTATGAGTATGAATTTGACATTAATACTAGTTTACAGGAATGTACTTGCTGAGAAAGCAGGGATTTACACTGGTGTGCAAATCACTCTTATGGTCTGAAAGAGAGCTTTTGAAAACAGCATGTGTAACCTGGACCTGCTGTCCCTTGAGTGCCATTTTATAGAAGATCTTAGATCCATTTGTTATATGGATTATTTAAGTATTAAATTGTAATTGCTTGCTTTTAAGTTTTTGAATGGTGTGATTTTGAGGCCTGGGACTGCAGCATAAAACTGAGGGTTAGAAACATCACAGAGGTGGTGTTAGCAGCTTACCGCTTCTAGATGAATTGCCATAGTATCATAGAATCATAGAATGGCCTGGGTTGAAAAGGACCTTAAAGATCATCTAGTTTCAACCCCCCTTCTGTGGGCAGGGTTGCCAACCACTAGCCCAGGTTGCTCAAAGCCTCATCCAGCCTGGCCTTGAACCCCTCCAGGGATGGGGCATCCACAGCTTCTCTGGGCAACCTGTTCCAGTGTCTCACCACCCTCACAGTGAAAAATTTCCACCTAATATCCAACCTAAATCTCCCCTCTCTTAGTTTAAAACCATTCCCCCTCGTCCTGTCACTACCAACCCCTGTAAACAGTCACTCCCCCTCCTGTTTATAGGCTCCCTTCAAGCACTGGAAGGCCGCAATGAGGTCTCCCCGGA
>NW_010133312.1:0-46273 GCF_000699245.1 Pterocles gutturalis | reverse complement strand
TCTTTCTTGTGCTGGGGACCCCAGGCCTGGACACAGTACTGCAGATGGGGTCTCACAAGAGCCGAGTAGAGGGGGACAATCACCTCCCTCTCCCTGCTGGCCACCGCTTTTTTAATGCAGCCCAGGACATAGCTGGCCTTCTGGGCTGCAAGCGCACACTGCTGGCTCATGTCCATCTTTGTGTCCACTGGGACACCCAAGTCCTTCTCCGCAGGCTTGCTTTCAAGGAGTTCTTCTCTCAATCTATACAAGTACCTGGGATTGCCCTGGCCCGAGTGCAACACCTTGCACTTGGCCTTGTTGAACCTCATTAGGTTCTCATGGGCCCACTTCTCCAGCCTGCCCAGGTCCCTCTGGATGGCATCCCTTCCCTCTGTTGTATCAACTGCACCACTCAGCTTGGTGTCGTCAGCAAATTTGCTGAGGGTGCATTCGATTCCCTCATCTATGTCGTTGATAAAGAAGTTGAAGAGCACTGGTCCCAAGACAGACCCTTGAGGGACACCACTGGTGACTGGCCTCTATGCAGACATGGAGCCATTGACCACAGCCCTTTGGCTGTGACCAGCCAACCAATTCTTTATCCATTGAACAGTCCATCGTTCAAATCCATATCTCTCCATTTTAGAGAGAAGGATGTGGTGAGGGACCATGTCAAAGGCTTTGCACAAGTCCAGGTAAATTACATTCGTCGCCCTTCCTTTGTCCACCGAAGCCGTCACTCCATCATAGAAGGCCACCAGATTGGTCAGGCAAGATCTGCCTTTGGTGAAGCCATGTTGGCTGTCTCAGATCACCTCTTGTCGTTAAAACCCGACTGTGCTTTCAGTCCACGTGGCAGGTAAACAGTGTCAGCTTCAGATGGATGTCTGAATCGTAAACTAAAATGTGTAACAATGCTGTTACCATGTAAAGTCTGCAAATGAAGGAACTGCAATAACATCCTCTTTAAATGAAGGATGTAGACTACTCCCATATTCATACTTCAACTCAGCAGCTGCTCTTCTGCAACTGCAACATTGAGTGAGGCATATCCATGCTACCTGGCTACTTGGTATGGGACTGAGTCCTGCCTCACATTATGGGGCCTCAGAGTTCTCAGCATTTCTCTGAAGTTGCTCTGTACTCAGAACCAAAATTCTTAGCTTGATGTTGGAGAGGAAATTCTCATGAATTTACTTTTCCCAGGTGGGAAGAAGGTAGTTTCTGAAGCCCAAGTATTACTTAGAAAACTTACTGGTAAGTGCAGCAAGTGTTCTCCTTTGATCAATAGTAAATGGCAAACAGCCTTCAGAATGAGAGATGAGTGAACCCTAAGCAGAGCTTAATGGACAGATGGCAGAAGGTCCAGAAGTCCAAAGGCACAAGGATGTTGCAGAACAGTAGAAGATGGAGACAAGCTCCTCACAGTGCTGTGTGGCAGAAGATATGAGACAGCAGGCATAAGGTGAAATGTGGGAGCCAGACTAGGAATAAAATAAATAATAAAATAGTTTAAAAACCAAACAAAATAAGAACTACGAATAAATAAATATTAATAAAAGGAAAAGGTTTTTCACTGTGAAAATAGTTAAGCAGTAGAGCAGGTTACTCAGGAGGTGGTGCAATCTCTGTCCTTGGAGGTTTTCAAGACCCAATTGGATAAAGCCCTGAGGAACCTCATCACGGATCCTGCTTTGAGCAGGGAGGTCGACTAGAGACCTCCCAAGGTCCCTCCACACCTTAGTTACGATACTGCTATCTGCTAGGATGTCCCAACTGACAGCAGCCCAAACCATGCAAAGCACCCAGTTGTATGAAATGCTGACGAGGGTTTGTATGCTGAGAAGAGAATCCCTTGCTATCTGGATGATGATAATGATGACAAGAACAGAGGGAAAGGGAAAACTCAAATTTTTTAAGATCTTATGGACATTCTGTAACTGGAAAGGGGGAAGAGTTAGACATTAGGGTTGGGCAGGAGACACGCATCCATTAACTCATGCCAGATAGGAAGTCCTCCAGGTGTAACTGTAGATCCCGCAAGTATTCCCACACAGTTTGGGAATTACTGCCTGTTGGTGGCGGGAGGTACACATCTGTAAGGAATTCTAGGAGGAAATATTTGTGGGGTCCTTCTTTGCTGTTTGCTGGGTAGCTTTGTGCGTTTCACTGCTTGATTTCTTGATCTAGGGTGGGACACTGACAATTGGTGGCCTACGTCTGAGTAATAACTTCACTATTTTGGTGATAGTAATGATAACATTTTGCTTACTGGTATGTTATGAAAACAGACATTTTCCATATCTGAATGTGTCTGAGTTCAAACAGGGTCTGATACATGTTTTGTATGAAAAAACAAATGTTTTTTCTAGATTACTGTATGTAGTGGAACATCTGCTAAAGGAAGGCATTGAGTCATCACATGATAGAAACATCATGAACAATTTTCAAACATTTATTCTTAAGAAATGTATGATTTTTGTTTCCCTAAGTTGGTTTTTCTTTCATTTTTACATAATCTTTCTACCCTAGCCGTCTTTACATAACCTGAAACAAGCAAGATGAAAAAGTGCTGACCTGGAGATGGTGCTCTGGGAATTTTTTGCATTACTGTGATGTGGAAGTGTCATAAGAAAAGAAGAATCCCTGTTCTCATAAAATACATCTTTTAAAGCACAGCTTTGAAGACTCCAGAGGTTCAGATAAGCACCCAGCACTAACATTTGCAGGTTTGAATCTCAGACTTCCCTGATGTGCTGACCCCATTTCACTACAAATTGGTCTCTGTACTCAGCTAGTTGTGGGTTAGTTAAAACCAGTCTCTTTCTGCTAAGATTTCCACTTTAAAAATACCTTCAGATGTTTTCACACTGAATACATTTGCACCTGTCAGTTCACAGGAAGCTGCCACTGTCTTCAAGGAACAAAAACCATCTGAACTAACTGTTGATGAGGTTTTGTGACTCATTGAAGCCCAGAGCTATGTGAAACTGGCTTTAATTTCTAAAAATCAATAATACTTTTAAGCTGTGTGCCTCTGATAGTCTTCTTACCCTAGTGGAGAAGCAAATGTACTTAATATAAAAGGTGAAAATAGATTTTCATTCAATTTTAGGCTGAAGTAGTGTTTCTGAACATAGCTCTGATAACAAAGCTCAGTCACTGGGTTTAAGGGAATCCATCGTGTAACACATTGCAGGCATCTGAGTCTGTTGCAATGGAAAAGAAAGATGAACCTGACCAGGGTTTGGTAGAGAGGAATTATGATTTCAAAATAAAATTAAGGTTTTCTGGAGTTGAATCACTTCCTGATGGGCTGATAATGTAATGAAATCTGTTTGTTTTAAATATTGCCATTCTTTTTCCAGGTGGTATGTGGAGCCCATTGTGTGCCACTAACAGTTATTTGATGGCGTGAGTCACAGCACAATTTCCTACCCACTGCAAGTCGTTTGTGTCAGTTAGAAAAAAGGAGTAACAATCTCTCCCTTGACTTTTTATTGTCAAGTTGAGACCATTTTGGAAAGCCACAAAACGTCCTGGATAATATAGCTTGAGTCAAAACTTCTCATAGTTTTTTCAGTTACTGCAAGCTTTTCATGCAAACCCAGTTAAAAAAAAAAATCAAACGTTCTACCCTCCCTGCAATGAAAAATACAGCAAGAAACATATATGCATATATATGTATTTATAAATGTTGCATTTCAGAGATCTGCATTAGCACTGTTCATTCCTTAGCTAAAGAAATGTGGTACGTTCTTGATGTGCTTCGCTTTTAAGATTCTCACAATAGTGAAAATTAACATCCCTGTGGGCCTTACTCACAGGGTGGCTTTGTCCTTGGCTACCTCCACCGTAGTTTTCAACCCTCTGTTACACTACGATTAAATCATCCTTCTTGCTTTGATACCAAAAGGAGGTTCTCAATTTGCCACAGCTGTCAGTATTTACTTGTTAGCCTGCCAATAGCTTTAACACTTTTAATTGATTTACCACTGATTCTTCATTACCAGAGGGGAGATAAATGATCACGTGAGGATGATGTACAAGTGAGTTGTGTCTCTCCTGTAGTATCACCTCTAGACACTGCAGAGGGTCTCAGTCTGTCTGCAGCGTGTACATTTGGTAATTAGAACAAGAATGCTGCCAATAACAACACTTGGTGATACAACATGAAAGCATCACTTTTCCAAGGTATTGTGAACTTTTTAGGGTGAGTTTAAAATCTTCAAACTAGTTGACATGAAGTAATTAAAGAAACAGTGAAAAAAGAGTGAAGCTGAGCGTTGTATGTTTTTATTTTAAATTATGTTTGATGTTGTCTAATCTCCAGGTGTCACAAAAAGAACAATGTTGCTATAGCAAGAGAGAACTTATGTTTGCTATAGGAAAGATAACAAACAGTTTTGAATAGAGTCCTGTGAATGTATGTTTGCAAAGGAGTAATGGAAATTCAGAACCTTCTGAAGGAGTCAGAAGATAAAACTGGTTTGGTGCAGAGTTAATTTCATTACTCTGTTAATCTTATTTCTGAGCTTGTTTAACAGAAGCAGATTTGCAAATGACTTTGAATTGAAAGTAATTTTAATTTTATGGGGTGCTTGTACTCAGAAGTAGGCGTTCTGCAGATGAAAGCGTACGGTGTTGGAATTCTCCCTGTCTGTAGCCAGGGCTAGATGATGCCAGCCCACTCCAGCCTTCAGATGCTACAGCACTTTGTAGAGTTTATGCCTATAAATAATATATTTTCTTAAAGGAGGTCTTACTAAAAGAAGCCAGCTACTGTGAAAAACTTGTTACTGGATCGCAGGGAGACTAATACTTACTCTCTGCAATATTCGCCGACCTCTAATAGCCACTAATGCTTGAGAGCTTTGACTAAGATTAACCAATTTCTCAGGGGCCTTTAAAAGCACCCAATCAAGAGCAGTATGTAATTTTCTGTGAACAAAATACCAAAGTCACTTCCTTTAAGATGCTGGGATCTGTCTTGCAACAAACCACATAGAAAATAGAGCTATGTCTCTTCAAAAGCTCCAGATTGTGTGCTGTTTAAGCCTATGAAGGGTTTCTGCATCCATTGTCAGAAAGAGCAATTTTAATCGTGGAAATACTTCATGGAGCCTCCAGATCTGATCATCCAGCACCTTTTTTCACCTACTGGTCCATTCATATATTTAACAGCAGTTAAAACAACAACAAAAAAAGTCTTCATAATCATGTCCTTGCCATAATATCAGACCTTTCTTTATCTACTGAAGTAGGAAGATGTAGGTAGCTAACACGGGAGGTACTGTATCTTCCTCAGATATGAGGTTGCAAAGCAAACTTATTCTTGCTCATATTCTTTGTAGGAGTTGCCAAGGTGTGGTGTGTTGGGTAGTTCTCCAGTTCTATGTACTTTGTTTTAGTCTCTTCAGGACAGTGTAACATGCAAATGATACAGTGACAAGTTTCTGCCATTCTGTTCATTAAATAAAAGCAGAGTACTGAGATGCATTAAGTGCATCTGAATTAGTCAAAAGAGCATGTTTTATGGATATGCTTAGTGCCTCATTTATCAATGAAAAATTACAGATGCTGTAAGATCTGTAGTGTAACCAATTTAAAGTTGTTCTTAAAGAGGAGAATTTGTCTACTTCTCATACGGGTATTTAGTCACGGTAAGCTGATTATGGGATTCTTTTCTGTCTTTTCCAGTTAGCTAAAGCTTATCATCATTGCTAACTCTCAGAACTGTAAAAAAAGCTGCACTGGCAGATCCTGCCATTCATGAGGAAAACTGATTTCATCTGTATCTTCTAATTTTTAAAATCAGTATGTATTCTTTATTATCTATTCTACTATCTGCCAGTAAAAATTTTCATTAATACTTTTTTTAAGTAATGCTACAATAAGACAAGTCACTGAGACTATAATTTAACCGGAAATGCTACATGTGTACCTAGTTGAAAAAGCAACACTTATATCTTTCCCTTGATTCTTATGAAATCTACATCTGTCCATGCCAAAGTCTGGTAGATGTGATATTGCAAGTGCCATTAGCTATTTCGGTTACTGGTGTCAGAATGACTGATGGAACTATCTGGAAGTATGGAGATATTCAGTTCATGTGCTAAACTGAAGGTATTTGAACACATTAAGTTTCAACAAAATCTATGAATTCATTAGGTTCCTTTATGAATTATAATCAAATGCCAAAGAATATCCAAGTGCTATTTTGTAAGGTTTAGCTTTTATTATTTTTAAACAGCTGTTCTGTATTGTGTCTTGAAAACAAGCAAATGAACAAACCCAAAATGCAAATACACTTTTTCTATAAACTTAAAAAAACCCTTTTCTTGTGGCTTGGATACTCTTATGAATACATGAGGATTCAACCACAATGAAACGTCATCTTCTTCCTGAAGAGAACAATTTTGTCTGCATCTTAAACTTGATCTATCAGTTGTGATTTGTAAAGCAGTTTGTACAGGTGCTTTAGAGCATGCTGTAGCAAGGCAGGAGGTGGTTATGGTGGGTGCTAATCCTTCAGGTGTCTGTTTTATTAAGGCAGGCTGGCTATACTCAGCTGGCAGATGTCAAAATGTTAAGAGTACAAAATTGCAGGTCACATTTCACTGGCTAGAAAGATACATTGCTGTCACATTTGCTGTTTCCTATACATGCACACACACATGGGTACCAAGTAAGCATCTCATTATACAATCATAAATAAGAGATAAAGTAACCTATTTGGCAAAACCGCCTGGATATTTTTCTCTTCCAGTTCAGTTTTCCTACAATCTCAAGAGACTTTTTGCTTTAGCGAAATTGGTAGCAAGTTTTCTCCGTTCAACACTCATTATAACTCCCTGTCAGTTTTCTCTCTTTGCCTCCCCCTCCACCCTGTTTTTATCTGATCAGCCCCTACCACTTGATTAAGAAGTACTATAGTATCTCAGATACCATTGTGCAGCTGCTGAGGCTAGGTGCTGCTTGTTTAAACATCATTGTAAACTAATTGGTTGCTTTGCTGGTCATTTATTAAGTTTTATGGTAAAGTTTTTGGTTACCAAGGAAACACACTGTGGCAAAAGAAAAAATATAATGCAAATATTGCCTTTAATGGGAAAGAAGTAAAGCCATTTTCTAATTTTTGTGACAAAACTAGTAGAATAGGAGCAGTTACGTAGTTATTGTCTCATACTGTATTTCCACTTTGGATAAAGCAGCCATGTTATGTTTCCTGCTTTCTGTAAAATAGATGCCTAAGTAAAATTGATTATTTCCCTTCTACACTGATTTCAGCGGCACTGCTTGCAAAAGGTATTGCTAATCAGCATGAGAAAGGGTGACAGAATCAAGCAAAAAACTACAGTGCCCATGCAATAATTAGGTCATTGTGCATCTTGAAGAGAGAGGCTATCCATTCAAGTGAGATTGGATTTTAAATTCTCTCTGTTATTTGTAGTGATTCTTTCCACAGTATGCTGTGTTTGAAAAGAACTGCTTATTTAAAAAAAAAAAAAACTCTGGGAGTCAGTACACAATCTGGCATAAGTAACTCCCAATTAAAATAAACAGAACCCTGTGAGTAGGAAGAGAAGAAATTAAAAGAGGAGAAACTTAAAAAATGAAATTAAATGCCACTTTTAAGCGGTCAGATACTAATGCAATTAAAATTACTAACCTGAAATTAACTTTCTGTTAAGGGAAATAAAGTAATTTAAGAGAGCAGATCATTGTTGGTCATATTAATAGTGTCACATGGTCATGAACCATTCCCTTGTCTAATATAGTAACATCCTTTCGATATGGAACACATTTGCCTTTTTAATTACCTAGCTGTTTAAAAAAAAAATTACACTTCTGTTCCCAGTGGATGGTTAACAAATTGTGATTTATGCTCTGCTTCATTAAAATTGGGTGAACGTGACCTTGACATACTTCTTGCAGCTTCCTCAAATGCACTCATGACAGAGGAAGGAGTTAGTGACAGTGACTTGCTGTGTGAATTCTCCAGCACCCCCTAGAACCTCAAAATAGGCAGATAACTTTTTTTCCCTTGTCTCTGCCTATTACTGGTGATTTTTGACTTTCATACTTCTGCTTTGTATGGGGCAACTCCAGTTTGGGCACATTAAAGGGAAAAGTACTGTGAAAATGTTTTGTAAACTCAAGCCATATTTACTTTGTGACAGAATAAACCAAACACAGAGCATTCTTACATTCCTGCCTGGAGGTGGTTCTGAAGAGTATAAATTGGCAAAATGAAACCTCGAATGGCTTGGGATTATCTGGTTTGTGGCTTCTGCAATTTGCCTAGCCAGTTCCTATTGCAATCTGAATAACAGAAAAAAAAAAAGCCATGGCCAGCTACTATAGAACTATACATACCCACAAAAATCCAGTGCATGTAATTGTCCCCTTAAAATGCTGCTTAGGAATGAGGCAAAAGCTGAGTCAGCCACGATCTGTGAGCCCATCCCAACAAAATGTGATCGCTAGTGAGTGTGTGGGAATGTGCATGCCACAGGCTTTCCAGATTAGTGAAAGAGCCTCTTTACTGCAACACACATTCAGGTTATCCTTGGACAGGGCTAGAAAAGGTCCTTCTTCTCTTATGACAAAGAGCCATGCCCCAGCTGCCTCTCTCAGGCTCTCCTGCCAGTTCCGGGAAGGAGCATATGGGGGCAATGGAGAGATATTCAAGCCCTGTTCACCCCACATTGACAGTAACAGCATATATGGATTTTGGGATGTGTCACAGGTTTGTCAGGTCTGTCATCATCAAGGTATTTCTCCCAGGAGTATCTCTGGGTGTCATCTGCTGCTGAGAGTTTTTTGCACTCTGCCTCTGTGGTTTTTTTTTTTTTTTTGGTCTTCATTATAAGCAATTACATTTTAAAAATAAAAATTCTTATATTTCTGTCTTCAGATGTTTTGTGCGGGGGTATGCATACCGCCTACATGCTCCATGTGATATCAAAAGGGTTTAACAAAGACACAGCTCATGTTGGGGCACATAGTACAGGCTTTAGGAGGTGGTTCTTTAAGGACTGTGTTCCTGAAGGGTAACCATCTTTTACCATGGTGGGTTAAGATAAAATAATATCAGTTACTGCTTTGATTTCACCAAAAATTAATATACTGCCTCTTGATTACTGTTGAAATAAACTGGTGATCTTCTGTATTAATTTTAGGACCCAGTTGGAGTAACAGCTAGCAAAGAGACAGTGGGGCCCTAAGTAATCCTTATTCAGACTGACAGCTAGCAGTAGGCAACTGCCCCTATCACAGACACGTGATTCATTCATCCCTTTATCCCATCACTTCACCCAAAACAAACCCAACGTATGTAACTTCTGTGGTGGAGTTTGTGCTGGGCCGTTATCATCCATACCTGTCAGCAGTTCTCATCTTGCTTGGCCCTGGCTGCTTGTGCCCACCCAAAGCTCCTTTATATGCAGCCTTTATTTTTTCTCGTTACAGGGGATTGATTTATCCTCTTCACTAAGTTGTTCTAGTGGTCTGCAGCACACGCTGTTGTTAGACTCTCTTGACCTTCGTTCTCATGTAGGTCTGTGTACGGCTACATGCAGAACCTGCTGCTCAGAGTTCTCATTTACTGCATGAGAAACGTTTTCTCTTTCATGTGTCACACCATACCACCCACTCAGCTCTTTTTTCCAGACCTACTCCAGTGATTTTAACATTCCAGTCAGATGAATTATTATTCTTGGATTTAGCGTTGCCAATTAACTCACATTTCCTCTTATCCACAGGAATCTCCACTTCACCCTTCTTGTTACACTGTCACTTGGTATCTGAGAGACTGAACAATTTCTTGTCTTTGAGTTTGTTGTCTTTGTAGTTCTGTTGGCTGGTAGCAAATTCTTTGTGACTTTGTCCCTTCGCAACCCTCTGTCTTCCGGCTAGCCTCCAGCTAGGACTACGCTGCTCACATGCACGATGCAAGCTGTGCAGTTCATACAGACCTCGCATGCATGCTTTCTTGTCTGCTCTGAAAGGAAAATAAGAGTGAAGGCAGCTAACAGCAGATATCTCCCCAGTGGCAATTTATACTGAGTCGTTTAGAGCTATGCTTGCACAGAAAAGACCAAAATATCTTCTATAAGTATCTTCTCTATTTCTCCTGGTGTCCCATTCACCTCCATGAAGGATCTTCTGTGCATTTCTCATCATAGTAATTCTTGTGCATTAACAAACAATGAACCAGATTCCCCAGATTAATGTTTAATAAGTTTAAAAAAATCCAAATACACTCCCCCCCCCCCCCCCCAATTAAAAATAATATTTGTTTTGATGTTTCTAAAATGTTAGGATGTTCTGAAGTCTTATTTTCAAACTTTCCCTTGCAACAGAAAAAGCTAGAAATAGGTTTTTTATGTAATGAAAACTGAGACTTTGATTTCAGGAGCCGGAGCTTGAAGAAAACCATTATTATCATGAGAGAAATACTAACAATGAGGGAGCTGACAACACTGTAATCTTGTGTGCATCTCAGGAGTTCTGGCAATTACATCACAACTCCTTGTTCAGGAAAGTTACAAGTTGACTGGAACAGATCTTCAACCTCAGTGCAGTACCTGGGGGCTTGGTGAAATGCATTCAGGTAGGTATGTTCCTAGCTGGGTAGGTCTGGAACTGTGCATGTGCTCCAAATACTAAATGTGGACATTTTCAAACTCTGAACTGCACTTCTTAGTTCTGGATCTGAATGTCAGGCATGATTCATGTGTCCAAACTGGTGTAAGTCATAGTCCTAGGTACAAACAGTTCTAAGTCTATGAGGAAGAGAAAGACATACTCGAAATGCAGATGCAAATACTGTCATTCTAACTCCCCCTAATGCAAGTTCAGCCCCTGCAATAAAAACCCACAGTTTCAGTGCTGATGAAGACAGTTTCTTCATGAATCATTGGCAACTCTTCCCCTAGGAGGATATGGGTTCAGTGGCAAGACAAGGAGACTGTCCAGCTTCTCCTGAACTCTCCTTTTCAAGGTGGCACAACTTTGTTGCCTGCTCCTAGCTCTTTCCTTGTGTACTTTAGTTTTTGGAAGTTCTTTGCTGTGGCCAAACAAAATATGTTACTACTGCCAAATGACTGATTCTGACCTTAACAAACTGGCATGCAGACTACTTGTGGAAAGGTGAGAGTTGACTTATTGGGAAATACACAAAAGCAGATTTCTCTTCTCAGTGGCAGTGCGGGTGAAAGAAACCAAGAGCAGAATACAGGTCATCTTTTTCTTGTTGTGCTGGGTACCTGTAGCTATGACTTTGACAGCTGAGGGTGCTCAGCTGTTCTGAAAATGAGCCCTAGAGCTTCTGCCCTCAGCAAGTTTTTATTGCTTTAGCTCTGATTGATGGGTTCAGGGACCTGGAGCCTAAAGATAAGTCTTTAATGGATCACTAAATTGTGACTGCCAAGCAAATTATTGTGTATAGGCGTTACGAATTATGCTACCTAGAAGACAACACACTTCAAGAGTGAAATTTTACACTGGAGGGAAAACAAAACAACAGTATCTTCAGTAGGGGTTTTAGTGGCTGGTTTTGTTCAGAATACTTACTTGCTGCTGTCTCCTTTTTTTGCTCAGTGTTCATTTAAATGGTTCTCTCTTCTGCCCTACACATGCTGAAGGTGGTAAGAAGGCCATTTTATTACTCTTCTTATATTATTTTATGATGGTTAGATTTTGTTTCTGAAGTTATCAACACCAAAAA
The DNA here is from genome assembly GCF_000699245.1 of Pterocles gutturalis. Classification (NCBI taxonomy): domain Eukaryota; kingdom Metazoa; phylum Chordata; class Aves; order Pterocliformes; family Pteroclidae; genus Pterocles; species Pterocles gutturalis. The sequence continues at coordinate 34,557 of NW_010133312.1, read as the reverse complement.
AAAAGTACAGATAAATTCCTTGACAGAAAGGAATATTCACATACATGGTATAAGGGAGTTATTCTTCTTTATCCTTATTTTCCCATCTTTATTTATGAAGCATGCAGAGTTAGCTTGGGCACTTAAGTGATGGCCTCTTGTTTTGTCACAGTCATCTTCATCAACATTTGCTGTGCAATATTTAATGGCTTAAGATGGCTTTTCTGTACTGGGGTAACGTTAATTAGAAACAGTTTTTGCAGCAAGATCATAAGTCATATATGGACATGGATCCTAATTTTATAACACTATTGGTGTCCAGTACCTGTTTTTGTGTTGCGTATGTGTTGAATTGCCTTTGATAAGGATTGGAAGCAGTTTAGTCTAACAACTGTAACTCTGTTTCAGGTATTGCCAGTCTGTGAATTGTTACTATTCCTATTAATAAGAAATCTGGAAATAACACACACCTAAAAAACAGTCATTAACTGTTATGCTAACAAATCTCTTTAAAGCTTCAGAGGAACGTTTGTTATATCTTAGCAGGTTAATTTTTTTGAGTTAGATTACTTCTTTGTCATTGTTTTTATGAACAAATTTGTGTATTAAAAGTTTATTCAGTTTTGTGTGATTTATTCCTAACATACACTTGAAGTAATAAGAAAAAAAACACCATTTTGGGGTTAAGAAATGGATATTAGTGTCCATTGATTGCAATGTGTAACAGATGACATTTTTTAATGTTAAAATAAAAAAAAATTAAAAGTGATTAAAGATGTAGGTAGAAAATGCATTTATGGAAGGATATGAATAAGAAAAGGCTGGTGAAAATATTAAAGTGTAAAATTTACCTCAAAAGCATTAGGAAATCAAAAGTCAGCATTTGGTAAATAGAGCAAAAATTAGAAACTGTATACGAATTCCCATTTTGAGATGAAATACAAATGGCAGGCGTCTGTAATGAAACACATGACAAATTTGCCTCTAGAGGACATCATACTACTGATTTTGGCTTAGAAATGGACATTAAGCTGACTTTGACTAGCTAGAGAAAGAGGAATGTTTTGCTTCTGGACCTGAAAATATGTCGCTTTTGTGTTGCTATTGGTAATGTGAACTTGGATGAAAGCAAAAAAAAAAAAAAGGTAAGAGGGTTGCACATTCACATTTCATTAAGCCAACAATACTGAAAAGAATAATGGGGATTTTCCAAGGGTAGTACAGTAGACTTCTGGGTACCTTAGATGAATTTTAGTTTTATTTTGCTTGGGTAAGCATTTTGTGATCACCACAAAACCCTCATAGCAATGAAAAGTGCAGAGTGAAATAAGAGTCTGAAATCAAAATCGTTGGTTTGCCTGGGATGTCGCCAAGGGAGCACAGAGATACTGAGGTTTGCAATATGTTATCCTTCAAATTATAATTATTATTTATGTGTATCAGAGGAGTAATAAGTCCCATTTATAACCGGGAAAATGAATCAAACCTTATTGAATGAAAATTGATGGAAAAATACAGCCAATATTATGGTCATTTTACTTCTGTATAGTGTGCTTTTATTGTTAAATGGGCTGGGTCATGTTTTGTCTTTTCTGTGTCAAACCCCCACAATTATAAGCTGCTGTTTTAACTGAGGTAAGGACTTTATAAAAGAAATGTTAAGCTTAATTTCGCTGATGACATGAAATAATACCAGACTTCGAAATGTTTACGTCTTTCAAATAGCCTTTTCATGCTTGCTGTCTTCTGAGCTAGAATAAAACATATTTTTGGTGCCAGGATTTCAGAATACCACCCTGTATTCAATAAAGGCTCTTGAAGCATGGATAAAGGAAGAAACCCACTTCTTAGGAAGCCTAGAGAGGTGAAAACTTTAGTGATGTCTCATTCACAGATGCATCTCTGCTACTACAACACTGACTTAGTTCGTGTAGGTTCTCCCCAGCTTCACATACAGTGTACGTAGACAGATGGAAGAATAAAATTATATTAGAGTCAATACTGGAGAGTGAAAACTGGGGGTTCCAGACAGGAATTTTTTTTGTGAAAGTGTACTCATTTGTTTTTCCCCAAACCATTTTAATGCAGTTATTGTCATTATTGCTTTAACACTGTTAGTACAGACAGTGCCATTCCTGGAACGGGCAGACAAGGTCTGTAAATGCCTAGTCAGCAGATTATTTAATGGCTTCTGAGGACACATAAACCTGAAACACAACATATACTGGGTGCACACCTGTCTTCTTCAGGCAACAGGAAAGCAAAAAAGCCTACTAATGTTTATCTAGAAAAGTGTACAGTAATACCAAACGCAAATAACCTAGATCAAAGACTCATCTGAAAGGAGGTATCTTGAGGTCTGCTTCACATCTTCCGTCCTACAAGGAAGTTTAGACTTATGTGAAAACTATTAACAAAGAAGATAAGGAGACATGCAGAAGTGAAACCTCATAATATACAAGAGGAGGATGAGATGATGGTAATCACAAACGTCTTTTCCAAATATAGAGAACATAGATTTTGTTGGAAGAGGGAGAAGTATGCCAAGAGGGACACAGTCCAAGCTTTTCAAAAGCAAAGAAAGCTGTACTGGGATGGAGACCAAGTATGGCATAACATGAATGACCTGACAAATCGGTGTTTACATGTAATATGGTAGTGTGTCATAAAAAAAAAAAAGGAAAGCAAGAAAGCTGTGCTTGCATCATACGGGAGAAGCCTTCATCTGGATGACAGACAGTAATTGACTAGGTTGACAGTAGATTAGAACCAAAGTTCCTGGGTAGGTGCAGATGACATATTCTTCCAAATTTTACCCTGACCCAATCACATCAAAGTGACAAGTTTTTAATCCTGTGATTCCTTTACTACTTTCCATTCATCATCACAAGAACAGGAGAAATCGTCCAACATTAAATGTATGAGACTCTTGAAATCCTGGTAAGACTTAAATTTAGTACCCATGATATTTATATTTTACAAACACAGGAGATAAAAAATAATGACATGCAATGTTAAAGGAAGCTTTGAAACAAGTGCATCTACAAGTCTAAAATTAAAGGCAGCAAAATATACTGTGAGAAACCTTGCCATGCTAGTTAGGACATTTGATTGATAAATGTGATAGCAGAGACATACTAAAACAAAGCACATAGATGAAATGCCGTTGTGTATCAGAATTTCTGTGTATCTTTGAAAAGATAATATTGTGTAGCAAATTCAGACCTTCTGTTCCCTCAGAAGACCAAGTTCTTTACTAACTACATAAAACAGGCTTCGTGTTCATCAGGGATAAATTGCCCAAGTATGCCTCTGAGGATTTAAAAAATGTATTGATCACATCTTCAGCAGTGGCATTTTCTGAAAAGGACCATACTTAGGTACTGCATATGCTGAGATGCTTACAGACATCAGGCTGGGGAGGTAATCAATTCTACATAGAGCAGAACTGGGGGAGCAAAATGCATGGAGGAGATCCAGTATTGTCCCCCTCCAAAGAGAAAGCAAAGTTGCTCTGAACCGTGTTTCTGTCAAATGCTTACAGCTGGGCTAGCCATTGCCTGCCCAGAAGCCAGTTATTTCTGCGCGGGGCTGGGCAGCATCTTCTGCCTCAGAAGCCTTCCAGTACTGCGACCTGCAATAAGAGAAATGGTTTAGTCAGGAAGAACAGATCTGGCATGGAGTATTAGATGAGCATCTGGATGCATTCATCCATGGGAATTCTATATCCCAGTAAATACCTCTGTTGATTGACTTCTGTGTGTTTGCACACAGGTGGTGAGCAATCCAAAATAGTTTCTGTTATCCTGCCTGGCCTCTCACCAATCAAGAAATCTGGTCTCAAGAGCATCAGGAGTGGCTTTGTTAACAGAACAGAAACAAGCATTATGTTGGTGTGTGGGGTTGTTCACCTCATAGCACAGGGGTCTTCTTTACGTTCTGTGTGGCACACTGAGTGCACACAGAAACCCACGGACGATCTGAGTCAAATAACTTTGAATGATGATTAGTCACTTGGCTTTGAAAATGTTAGCTTTAGCTTGTTTGGTTTAAGTTTCTCCATCCACTTAACACAGACTTTCCAGTGATGTAGATACACAGTAACAGGTTATTTGTATACTGAGCTGTTTTTGAATGACATTTGATAAGCTAAAACCCCATAATCTTTTGTTTAGAGTTCAGTAACATTCAGAATTGAAAAGGCTTATGTACTCAGATGAGTAGCTATAGCAATTGGAAGAAACAAGCCCTGCTTTTTAAGAGGGGAAAAAGAACAGGAAAGGATCTTAGTATTGCATGTTCTATTCCCTTGGTCTCAGTAAAATGAAATTGGGAGGGAGAATATGCAAACGAAACTACTTTACATGCTTATGAAGTATGGAAATACATTTTCAAGAGAGACAAACACTTGAAGGCCAATTATTCTTTTCTCAGGAAAAATAATTACAAAAATGCATATACATGAAGAGAGAGTGACACCAGCGCAAGTGACAGTGATGTTGCGTTTCAACACGTGATCATAATGGCTTTCATACAGTTATTTAAAGACTCTGTTACTTAATAGAGAAGATTAAAATTGTTGTTACTGGAAAGTATAGAGAAAGGAAACTGAAGGTGTATCTAAATACTGAGGTGGATGACCTGATTTTTGGAGAGGAGAAGTATCTGGAAACACTGAATCCCAAAACCCTCACTCAAGTTATGAATGTGATTTTCTTTCATGTGAAGCTCACAGAAAATTCGATGCATTTAAGACCAGAGTTTTAAAAACCTGCAAAAAAATCTGTGTATGAAGTATCACAGAAACGTTTGAAATGCTACCAAAAATCCTTGTGTAGTTGGCAGTTTCAAATGTCAGATCTTTACTGCTCCATCGCGTTTTGAAGTTGGGAATCTCTTGATCAGCTCTCTTGTTTAAACAGTGAATTATTTTATTTTGGGAGTTTAAAAAATACATGAAAGCAGTCTTTAGATAAGGCGGAATAAATGTTATCTTTGCACTTAGTAGAACCACCTCCTGCTGCTAAACAGGTTGTCTACCTTGGCCATGCAATGGGCTTTTATCCTGTTCTCTTTTCATTAACAATCCATTAGATCCTTTTCCTTTAATACAATTAGTGTGGTAGTTGGTTTTGGGTATGAACAAGGAGAACCCAGCCAAAAAGAAGGTCAGGCAACACATTGACAAAAAATATATCTCAGTCTGCTTTTGGGGGGTATTATTTCATTTAAAAAGGCTGCAGTGCATCCTAGTCAAATCTAAGCATGAATTATGATCTCATCTCAGGACTTGGAAATTCTCCTTTGATGTCCAGTTGCTAATTTCTAGCAGAGTTGTCAGTGTGAACTATGCATGTTTGTGCCTCCTGGATGGGAGGCTTGCCCTGCTAATTCCCATGTTACTTACCAGTTGACAGAACTGGTGGAAATTAACTCCCTTTGGGTAAATCCACTCTGCTCTTCTTTGTAGGGCAAAATAATGCTGCTTGCCCTGTGAGTGGAGTGAAGCTCACTTCTGTGAAGCTCTGCCTTCAGCTGGATGAGATTCAAGTGTTAGTTACTTACTGCTTAGAAACCTAATGCTTTCTATTTACTGGACTCTTCGTTGCTGTTGATTTGTACTGTTACACTGGGTTTAAGTGATGTTAAGAAGATCACTTGAATGTCTCTGGGAATTCTTGACTAGTGTAGCAGCAGCTTTCTCTTGGTAGTGAGCTATAAAATCATCAAGATACAGCTGACTGCCTGCTTCCTGGTCTTTTTATTCTTCTTTAACTATTTGCATGAAACTATTTTTTTTTTCCTTTTCTCATGGGATGATAGACTGGTGATAATTTCGAAATGGTGATGGACATAATAAAAATGTAAATTATTCCTCTATACTGCTATTATTTTGAAACTTTAATTTTCTTCTGAAAGTGACATGTCCTGGCTACTTATAGCCTTTAAAAGACTAAAGATAGTTTCTGAGAATAAGGATTCTAGTTAATAAACGGTGTGATAAACAGGTTTTCTACATCCATCCCATGTTCCCAGTAGGAAATTTAGCTCTCATTTACTATCCAGAATAATTGCGTATTGTGTGTACTATTAAAGAGCTTCTGTTGTTCTGATATTATAAGTGACTCCTACTTAGACAATACTCACCTCAAGTGTTTTTTATTTATGTTTGAAAATGTAACTAGAGCGTGCATGTGATGAAAGATGATTATGTGAGTTCCTAGAAACTCCAAAGTACATATTTGTGTTTCCCTTCGTGAATTTTGTAATTTTTTTCCCTTCAAAAAAATGAAGAAATGTGATTATAATGATCACACAGAGCAGTTATAAATGCCTACATATAGTACTCTCTGCCATTGCATCTGGAAATGGTGTCTGAAGAAGAATTTGAAAAGACTTTGTCCTTTCAGTGCTAGGTATGCAACTTTTAGTTTCAGTAAGCAAAATCTATTTATTACTACATGATTGTAGAAATTATATTTTCTCTGTTTGCAATCGGAAGTTTTGAAACAACTAGGAAAAAAAGGGTGTGTTTGGTTCTAATGAGATTAACGTTACTGCTTTTTTCACAGTAAAAAAAAGAAAAGATGTGTATCTCTAGTTGAGAAACACTAGATGCACAGATGGGGACAGAGATGATTCTCTTTGATAGGATGCATACTTGTCATCAAGGCAAGAGAGAAGTTTGGGATCTGGAGTTTAAAGTTATTCAGTATGAACACTTTGGCTGCTTATCTGGTACTCTGGTGATAAATTTATGGTGTGAATCAGAACCCTTTGAGCTTGTTTGAAACTTGGGGAAGTTGGGTTTCACATGCAGATTTCTCTGGTGGGATTTAATTCAAAATAAGAAGCATAAGTTTAGGTGTCTACAAGCCCTCTAGTTGTCCAAACTTCTGTGTGGAGATCTAGTGTGGGGTTCAGCTACCTTGTTGTAGCAACTGGTGCTACTTAACTGTGTGAGGTTTATTGCCTGGGCTCAAGCTGCCTCTCCAGAAGGCAATGATCTCTTGCGAGTCCTACCTCATGTCCATTCATCCTGTGCAAGGGTTTCTGGTGTCCTGTGGCATCCTGGACACACTGTGCTGTTGGGAGCTGGATTCTGCTCCCAGCCAAGGGAGCCTGGAGAGTCACTCACTTCATCCAAAAGTGGACATACAGGCCACCATTTAATTTCATGTCTTTCTTATAAACCTTGCATAATACTGCCAGTCTGCAGATTTTGGACATGGCAGGAAGAATCTGTGTGTGTGGGCAACCCTACAGATCCCCTTGTGGCCGGTCAGCTCAGTATCTCTCCACGCAATTTTGATTGTATTGTCTACTTCCGTGGACTACAAGGGAGAACTCAGACAGCAGAGGTGTCTATAATTAAGATCAAACAGAATCCTAGCCATTCTATCTGTTGAAGGGTCTGAATCTGGACCGTAGTTTCTAATACATCGAAACTTCAAAGAAAGCTTGGCCTTGAATTCAGACTCCTGGCTTGGAAAATCTGATCACTTGGGAGAAAATAGTTAAAAATCTTAAAAATGTGTTTTTATCCTTCTTATCAAAAGTATTTCTGCATTCTGGAGTTTTCATATGATAGTTTCTAACACTTCCTTTTGGAAAGGACATATCAGTTCTCTTCTTCTGGGTTATTTTCCAGTGTAAGTCAGGCTGCGTGGGTAGAATAATTATGAAAAGTGAGCTACACAGTGGAAAAAAACGTCTTGGGAAAAAGTGTTCCTATTGTCTTTGTTTTCTTTTCTGCCTAGAAGATTTTGCAAACATTTAACATACGAAAGCTGAAGCATTAGACAGGAGCTCCATTGAGCTTCAAGCTCTCTTTCAAGCAGAAAAATTACTTTGCAAATCTTTATACATGCAAAGAAAGAAGAGAGAGAAAGAGAATGCACCACATCACAGACAAACGTGGTAAGTAGGACTAGGTTTTGTTTCCCATTAAGGAACAGCAAATTGAAATTAAGGGGACTGTGGAAAGACAGCGTAAAAGGATGAGACTAGAGGTTTAATATGGAAACAAAAGGCTTGATTCATTGCACAGTTATCAGAGATTTCATTCTATATTCCACGATATGTCACTGTATGTTGATATCAGGTTTTATTGTTTGTAATGTAGTTTTGTTTCCTTGCAGTTTAGGTCTTCACTGAAAATAAACCATTGTCTGTCCCTTGTAAATCTTTAGAAGAAATACATTACTTGGGTTTGGAGAAATTATCAATGATCTAATTCTCAGAAATATTCTGTATTATGGGTCAACATTTTGTAGAAAGTACTCTCTGTATCCTCAGCAATCCTCTCTTTTTGTAGTGGGCCCTTTGCAGTTTACTACAGTTACTCACTCTCAAACACTATTGGATTGAAATAATTTGTTCTTGCAAAGAACCATGCCCTCGGTATTCTTATAGCTGTTAGCTATTACATTAGCTGAGCACAGTTTAACTACAGTTTTCATAGTCAATTACTAATTAATATTTTATCCTATGTACTGTATTACCTTGCCAAATGAAACTTCTGTGAAGTTAATTACTGTGCAGTTTTTTTTTTTTAAGGTGAAAATGAGAGAGAGTGCTTTTGCAGCAAAATTCATCTATAGAATCTGTTGTGTTATTACAGGATAATGCCAACAGCATACTCCATTGAGCAAGCAAAGCAGTTCACAGCCTTGTCCTATTGTTAGGGTGACTGATTAAGCATTTGTAGAGCTGAAACCTGGCAGGGCAAAAATCTGCAGCTTTTTAATTCAGGCTGTATTCAGTTGCACTAGTAGACTCCCATATTGTTTGAAATATCAAGCTTTTTTCATGCTTATATTTTGACCTACACAGGTCCTAACATTCATTTAAAAATATGTGTTTTCCGCGCTGTCTTGGTTTCGGCTGGGGTAGAGTTAATTTTCTTCATAGTAGTTAGTTTGAGGCTATGTTTTGAATTTGTGCTCAGAATAATGTTGATAACAACTAAAAACTAATGGCTTTAGTTGTTGCCAAGACAATCAAGGACACTTGAACTTCCCATGCTTTTCTAGTGTGTAGGTGTACAAGATGCTAGGAGGGAAAACTGAAAGAGCAGTGGGTCCACCATTACTGGTTTAGGATTTGAACTGAGGTTTAGGATTGAGGCCTGAATTAACCAATGGTATATTTCGTATCATCTCATGTCATGCTCAGTATATTAGAAGGGTCTGTCAGGAAAATCTCTCTTCCAGGATTGTGGTTTCGGGACTCTCCCTGCTCCAGGATTGTTAGCCAGGAACAGGCTGAGCCTTGTCATCAGGTGGTGAGCAGTAGCACTGATTACCACTCATTTGTATATCTGTATATTATTATTACTACTATTATTATCATTACTATTTTCAATTTCATTGCATTTCAACTATTAAACTGCTCTTATCTCAACCCACGAGTCTCCTTTCCCTTTATCCCTTCAATTCTCTCCCCGATTCCGTGGGGATGGAGGAGGGTGAGTGAGGGGCTGTGCAGTATTTGTGCTGGCAGGGTTAAACCATGACACACACAAACAGCATCTTCAGGCTGCAGTGACTTTTTGTGGGTAAAATTAAATGGGAGAGGCTTTTTTGTTCTTTGTAGCACTCCAGGGATTACTGATGTTGGCAGCTGCTACTTTTTTGGAACCTTCAATCTGCTCATGATGCTTTCAAATGTCTTTTTGCTGAAAGCAATTTGAGTCCAATTTAAAACATATATTTCTGCCATTGCAATTGACAGGTTTTAACTTCAGACGGAAAGAACATTGATTTATCATTTGGCTTTTTGTGGTGCTTTTATAAGGGCTATGTTCTGCTTGGCCTTCTAGGAGGGGGAGAAAGTGATAGGTGGCTTTTTGCTGAACAGGGACCTACAGACACCTGCTGAGAGCCCCTCTGTCAGAACACCTCAGCTCTGCATAGCCAGAAGATGGGTTCAGCTGCATCTGGACATGGTCAGAAAGAAGAAAAGATTTTCTGGCCAATGGATGTTTCCCTGAGAGCCTGTTTCAAGCTCTCTATATACCATTCTCTGTTTCAATTCACTTAGCTTGAAGAACTCTTCACATCTGGAAAGTTACATAGTAGGAGGCCCCTCCATTAGTTGGTTAGGCAGAAGTGAAAGCTTCCTGACAGCATGGGTAACCCTTCTTCTTTCATGCTTTAAAAAAATATGGACACTGAATCACCTTTTAGATAATAATCCTTGAAGATCACTTCAACCCCTTTTCCAATAAATGATGAATTACATTGGGTGACCTCCATTCCCATTATCCATTGCTTTTTGGTATTCAAGCAAAAACGCTAGATTTTTCTCAGCTAAGATATAGATATGCACTCAGTTGATAGTATCCCAAATATTATCTCTATCTTCCTCTTACATGAAAACTTCTTTCTTAATGACAAGACCACTTGTTAATCTTAAAACATGATTTGTTATGAAGGAACTTTGTTTAGATTGATGTTTTCAACTGACAGATTAGTTGTAACAATACTGTGTTTCTTCATCATGTAACAGATCTTTATAACAGCAAACCAGGGACACATGAAAGGGATATGACCATCAGGGAATTGTATATTAGTCAAGTGTAATGATTTTAGACTCTCGACAACACTTTTGCGAAATGCATGTGAGGATGTGGTTGGAGTCTTTCTGCTGCAAAGACTGGCTACAAAAGATTTGAGAAGCCATGGGGATCTGGGTCCAAATTTCTTGCTGAAATTTCTCTGCTTCATGCTAGATTATGAAAAAGAACAGGAAAAATGGCCCCAGGCCCTCCAGTGGTGTTGCTATCTTCTTCGAATGGGAAATCAAGCCTGAAATATTCAAAACCTGGACTATGTGAAGATATAATAGATTGTGAATGCACTTAGTTAAAGTTTCTCTCGATCATATAGCATGCATTCCAATTGGTTTGAAGTCAGAAGGCTTAAGTTAAAAAAAATATATGCAAGCTCAATCAGATCTTCAGTTTAGACTTTGAATAGCCAACAGACCAGCTTCCAGTGATTTCAGACAATTGCTTGGCTCATACCGGGACAGAATCACCGATAAATGTTTCCAATTGTACACTTCATTACAACTTTTCAATGCATCTTTAACATCTGGGAGCTAGAATTCACTGTGCGCGTTTGATTGCAGCCCATCGTCTGGAGCTGATAAACCCCGTTTCTTGGTGTAAAGATGCTCAGTATAATTAGAGACTATTCACGGCAACTAGCAGCAGAAATCCTTTTCCAGATGTTGGAACTTTCACAGTATTGCTTGTAATTTTTTTTCTAAGGCAATTTGTTGCATCTCTCAAAAACTCAGAGGCACTCTCTAACTGCTGAACTTACGTTCTGTTTCAGCAGTCTTTGTCTTATTACAGCAAACTTTTAAAGTCTTTTGACTGAATTCTTAAATGGCAAACAATTAGGAAAGGAGAGGTGAAGAAAATTCAGCTAGCATTTGCTGGTAGTTTTGTGCATCTCACTGCTGTGTTCTAACTAGAAAGCATGTGAGACAGAGACAAATATTGATGCATTAGGCAGGGAGAAATGGTATTTTTCAAATGTTAGTAAAAACTTTGCAAAGCTTTCCCCAGTTTAAAATATGGATTCTTTCAGCAATTAGTGCCCATATCCTGCCACGTCTGTCATGATCTATTTTTGTGTTTATTGAAGAAAGGTTCCACACCAAACTGAGGCATGGGCAGCCTTAGATACTTCACATAAGACCTCTCCATTTGTGTGGTGGATAATTGGGATGATAAAAGCAAGATCACCACCCTGAAAATTGATAAAGAGCTGTTCCGGCTTCAGCAGGCCCAGGAATTAAAGTTTCTCAAATTGGTTTGAGGCATTTCTGCTCTGTTGCAAGCAGCAGCCTCTGACTGTGTGCCGAGTGCGTCAGTGAGAAGGGTCTTGCTGCATAGGGAAATCATTAAGGTAGGGAATGAATTTAAAGCGTCACAGCTGTCTTTTAGTAACGGCTGTCTAGATACGTGTTATGCATGGGGCAGAAAGGAGTGTGGGGGGAGAAGCGGCCCAGGGCTGTTTCTGGGTGTCAGTAAGAAAGGCCTGACAACAAATGGCATGTTAAAATAGTTTCTTCAGGAAGATAGAATAAAAAGAGGAATATAGATAGTGAGTAAATCTTACATCCTTTCAGATGCTGGGTACCCCAATTTCATGCAGCATCAGATGGACCCCAGATGGACTTTCCCACAGCAGGCTCTGCAGATCCCAGCCATGGAGAGGTTGCCAACATCTGAAGGCATGTAAGATTTACTTTTTAATCTATAGTCCTCTTTTTATTCTATTTTCTTAAAGCAGCTATTTTACTATTCCATTTATTGTCAGGCCTTCCTTCCTGACATATTGAAAGAGCCCTTCACTCTCTTCCTCTCTCTCCCCCTCCACCCCACCCAGTGCAGAACAGTACATTTATTTTGAAAAACCACACTGTCTCTGGGGTGAACCCTCTTGATATTCCAGAGCAGCTACCCTGCAGCTTTCCCCTTATAGACCCTGAGTAAAAATTCTCAGAGTCCAAAAAATTATAACCCTGATTTGCCCATAATTTAAACAGACAGAAAAAATTACTGATAATGTATACAATAGTTATGAACATATTTTAACCAGACATTATAAAGTACTGAACTGAGCAGTATTTTTCATAAGGACTTTCAGTGCTCTGCTGTTCTTCTGTATACTTCAGGACAGGACTGCCACCTGATGATGTACACTTTGTTATGTCAGCATGTTCCCTCAAATTCACTCCTCTTTCCTATTCTTTCATTTACACTTTTGTAGCTTTTATGGGGGTTTCATATTGTGAATAGGCATATCATGTGGTGTTTTTAGAGGTTAAAAGGGGCACTTTTCCTTCCTCCTGAATATTTTCTGGTGTTGGGCACTTGGAAGCCTGAGGAACATCACCACCAGCCACCTTCCCAAGTGATGGTACAGTTCCAAAAGATGACTGGACACTCCAGTACCTGCTGACTGAAGGACTCTGCAGCTTACACTGAGTAATAAGAGTCAAACCTGCTGGCACAGTAAGACTGTAGCACAAAAGGTTATAGCAAAATGAGAACAAAATCAGAAAGAATTCTATGGTGTGGCTACCTCCAGGACAATCTGACAAATAAGAAAAGAATATGTGCAAACAGAAAGAAAACATCTCGCATTTGCCCAGGCTTACTAGCAACTTCTGAGATTTCTGCATCAGAACTGATCACAATTTTGTACCCATCTCCTCAGTAATATCGCTTGACTGTCTTTTGTACTCACAGTGTAGCAGGCTCAACTCAATACTAAATTTTTTTACTGGGCTTCTCAGGAAAACTCTTATATGGGACGGATGATATCACAGGGTCAACCATCTGGGTCCGGTGACGCAGGGTTTATTGAGAACAGGCTGCCCTTCTTCCCCTGCAGGTGTCAGGAGGTGTCTGAAACCTGATCAACACAACAAGCTGCTCAAACACACTTTCTGATCATGAGGTTCTGCCAGGGGTGTTAGTCTTCCACATACCTAATCAGCTCGATCTGCTGCATGTTTGGATCCCAGTCAACAATTTGCTCTGTGGGGTGGCCTGCTGTTGGAGGGATGTCATTTAATCATTCCTGTAAGCACGTAGGGCGAAACTACCTATGGCTTTTATGACAGATATAAGGACATATAGGCATATCGAGGCACTCTTTATCAGGGAATGTAGCAACAGGACAAGGGGCAATGACTTTAAGCCGAAAGAGGGTAGATTTAGATTGGATATTAGGAGGAAGTTTTTTCCTGTGAGGGTGGTGAGGCAGTGGCCCAGGTTGCCCAGAGAAGCTGTGGATGCCCCATCCCTGGAGGAGTTCAAGGCCAGGCTGGATGAGGCTTTGAGCAACCTGGGCTAGTGGAAGGTGTCCCTGCCCATGGCAGGGGGGGTGGAACTAGATTATATTTAAGGTCCCTTCCAACCCTAACCGTTCTATGATTCTGTATTACTAAGTGTTGGGCTTGGGTTTTCCAGGTGATCATTTGGTGGCCGTGGTATGGGCTGATCACATCCCCGAGAGTGTAACTCTTGAACTAAAGTGAAGATGGTACTCTGGAGCAAATAAACATTTCTTAGAGGTGTGTGGAGTGTGCTAGGAACACCATCAGCCTGTCTCAGTGGCCTGCTCACATGTTCCCTGACCATGGGGAAGAGTTCTCCAAGATCATGCATCCCCAAGGCAGCATATGGACTGCTACAGAGAAGACATGACTTAGCTGTCCATGCACAGCAATTAACAGGACTTTGGCACGTCGTTAACATTTACAATACCACTTTACTTTTCTCCTAACATGAACTGAACCACTACCAGCTTATTGTTAAAACCTCCTTAGAACCTCATTTTGTTTTAGACTGTGTCAACCGGCTTTTCAAGTCACAGAAAAGTACAATAGCTGCAGTGTATTGACTCATAGGTTTCTAGTTTTATGTGGGAAATACTGGAGTGAGGATTTTTGGTGGGATTTGTAGACAGTGCAACAGTTCATGGTGGCTGAGCACACAGTAAATGCACATGGATTCCAGAGTTTTATGAGTGACTTCTATTTAAGCTAGGAAAACAGCAGCCTTTGCAACATTGCTCTTAGCATATTTATTTAACTCCTGCCCTTTCCCTGTGTTCTGTCTCAGTTCTCAAATGGTGTTTATGGTGGACTGGACACCTTATTTCTACCAGAGATATTTTATGCTGAAGCTCCTTTATAGTATCAGAAATTTGTAGTAGTTGCTGTGGGTTCTTCCTGGAAGTGTTTCCATCTTTCTGGTGGTAGTACCTTGGCACATGTGTCAAGACCATTATAATCTATATAAAAGTTCTGGGCTTATTTCCCTTCCTCCTACTCAATGTGGCCAAGTCTAGTGGAGTAAAGCACTGTACTTTTGTCTCAAGCAGTAAGAAACCATCAGCTCAGCCAATGGGTGGGCTGATGTACTAAATATACTGACACACTGCTATCAACCCTGCAGAGGTGTCGGGGGTGCTGTGGCTCTGTTGTCTTCAGCTGTGTCCCCTTTGCCTTTCTTAAAATAGGAGTGCTGCCTTGCCAGCCTGTGTAAACCAGTTTGAACTAAGTGTGGTGCTGTGCATGTATCCTTACTATAGCAGTATGTCCCCAATAAATAAACCAAATCCTCTTTTGGTTGTAGGTCATCAATAAAAGGCTGATGTTATTCCTTCCCCAGCTCTGAACAGTATGGGCGGGTTCCTCTGCTGCCATACATATTATGGTGAGTGATTGACATACATGGGAAAGGATTGCTTCTCCAGGGAATGCGTGACAGATAAAGTGGGAATTTCTGCCTATTTGTATGAAAACGTCATCTGAGATTACATAAGGCTTAGCATTTTAACTCTTTATATGTCTGAGCAGACAGAGTGATGTAGAAAGACTGTCACTCTAAAAATTGCAATATTAAATTATTCCCTAAAGCAATCATTGCTGTTCTTGACTTTTTAAAATTCATACAACATATTGAAACAAGAGGAAAAACCCAAATGCAGAATAAAACTGAAACTATAAATCTGCGGAAGTTACCGAAGTTATTCTGAAGCTAATTATGACTGTATGCAAAGCAAATGAAGTGAGAACTGAATTAATGAAGACTAGCTACCTCCCAAAGCTAATGAGGCATACCTTATACCAATAGCTCTTCAAATTGAAAAATTAACCATGCTGCAGAAAGAAAAAAAAATAAAAGAAGAAAAAAAAATAAAGAAAGAAAATTATTAAAGAAGAGTTGAGGAACTTTGCTAAGAATAGTATAGAAGACAGGAAAAGCAGTAAGATGCATGCTCCCTAGGTGTTTAATGTTCTTCCTTGACATGCTTTTCTAAGAATCTAGTTACTTTTCTCTTTTTCTTCTCCACTTTGATAACAACTTTTATTGCCACTGGGATAAAGGAAACAAGAAAACCCAGTTGATTTGGGGCAGACTTTTAAGAGTCTTCCTTAGACATTTTCCATGATATTTAATTTTAAGGATATGTGACCAGTACTGTGCAGTAAGAGAGGCAGCTGCGTTGGCTGAGGCTGATTCTCTACCTCTCAGTACAAGTAAGGGTTATTTTTAGCTGGTGTTCTGTGGTCCATGCTACCCGCTCCCCATTAAGCTTTTACTTCTTGTCTTTTGTAGTCTTGTATTTCATTTTATCTGTCCATTGTACTCTTTTACTTTCATAATTCAAAATCCCCATCTTCAGCTTCTTTCTTTTCTCTGTTGTTGTGCCTCTGCAGCCATATTTTTGTCTAGTGAAATGGGGCATCTTTGCCACTCACTAGGAGAAATAATAATAACAAGGTGTTTCAATCAATATCTCATCTGTTCAGAAGAAATGGGTAAATCTATGTCTTAAAGGGGCTATGTGCCCTCTGTTTTGTTGAACAGCGTATATATCTACTAGATTTTTATTTACATGGGGAAATTTAATTTCAAAAGCAGTGGAAGTATTACATAATCTTGTTTGGTAATGCCAGGATCTAAATTTGGAACATTTCCCTGGAATATATACTACTTTTAAAAGGCTCCTGAATCATCTGCAGACAATGTTGTGTTGCAGGTTTTGTTAAACCAAACTGAAAATTAAACAAAAATGAAAAAACAGAGAAGTAAACAAAATTGAAAAGAGGTGTATAGTATGAGCAAGGAGGTGAACAAGTTGTTCTTGTATACAAACTACCACAATTCCCTTGCTTTACGTATGTATCTATGGTAGAGTCTAATAATTAGATTAGTAAAACCATGTTTGCAACAGAAATCCATTTCACCTCTCCTAATCAATGGAACAAATTTTAGCAATTATAAGATGCTGAAGAATAGTTTTTTTCTATTACTGTCCATAAATAATTGCTTAAAATGAAGAAAAACTATTTTTTGAATGAATTTTGTATAGGAAACACTGTTGAAAGGAAAGTCACAATTTCCTCTCATGGGCCCCATCTGAAACAACTCTTTTAAAATGATTCCTGACAGACTTATGTTTTACCTGTTTCTGAAAATAGAAAACTAAACAACCCGCCACCCACTCCAATTTCTGTTATTGAAATGTGCCTACTGAAATGTCAGATTCTACCAGTGCTTGATTATTCTTACTTTTAGAAAGTTTTCCTAAGGTTTAACCTGGTTTAGGTAAAATAAGAATCCATCTTTTGGTGCCAAATCTTCTTACAAAATACTTATAAAACCTAAATAAGTGATGAAACATACTGGCTACTTCCCCCTACCTCATTACTGTGCTTGTTTGCTCATTTGTGCCCACTACAAGCTTATTTTGTGCTATAACCAAAGGTATGAAGCCCTGGAAATTCTGGGGAAAAAGCTGGACAACATCCCCTTGTTGTTCAGTTCGAGAAATCTGTCTGCTTTAGACAAGGCATTTGAAAATGTGATGGCTGATGTGAAATCAGTCAGTCCTTCTGAAGCATCTTGCTTACAAATAATAACAATTCTTGGCTGGACTTCATTTGCTTTGTGGGTGGTGTAAATCCCTACTTGACAGGGAGCAACCTGGTAAGATGGACCATTGTTTAAGCCAGCTCTCTTAAATGCATGTGAACTTAAGAGGAGGATTTTATTTGATTTATTGGTTCTTACTTCCAAATTGCCACATCTTCCAGTAAAAGACCAACAAAAGGGAGTTGCAAAGTCTTCGTGATTACAGTGTGGAATCAGTTTAAGTACAAATGTAATAAGTCACTTTTCTAATCCTAGTGTGTTTTGGTTTTAGACTTTAAAAAACAATTAATGTCTTTAAGGAATTAAAGTCCGCTTGAGACTTCTGTGTGAAACTAGAACTGATTGGTTAAAAGGTGTGAAAATAGCAGTATTGTTTCCAGATGTTTGTGAGAGCTGTAGTCTTGTAATTGAATCATGTCTGTGCATGGTTCTTTATCACATTACTTCAGAATTCATCCACAGTGACACCAATTTCAGCAGAACACGACTTACATCTGGTTACTTATTCCTTTTCGTTCCCTCTGTCACACTTCTTAGTAGGCTTTTGTGACATATTAAAAAAAAAAGGTTAATTCATCTTTCTGATGAGCTTTTTGAACAGCAAATTTACTGGTGTTGGCTCTGACATAAGTATATAGGCAGAGATTAATAAGTCTGTGTTTCTGTTCTTTCACATTTAAGTTGGTTCAAGCTGTCAGGTTGAATGATTTCTACACTGCTAACCTTAGCGCAGGGGAAAAGCCTTGGCCCCATCTGTAGGGCTGGTGTATGAAACCATCAGTTTTATAAGAAGGTGTGGGTGTACACAAGTTACTTTAATAATTAGTTATTTATCCTGCATAGTAAGGATAGTTGCAATTGCCCGTTTTTTTAAAGGAACTGAAAACTTAAAGTGCAATCCCATACACCAGCTTCCAAAATGAAACTGAAATATTAGTACTGTTTTTTCAGACATGTGCCTTCTCATACAGAGAAGTAAGATATTTGGTGTTTAATAGTCCAGGGAACAACTTACAAATAGTATCCAGAGAACAAAGGCAGTTGTTTACTCTTTATCATCACTGGTTTCGAAGACATCATAGCTGTATCTGGTTATATATGCATGCACATTACATACCTAGACAAACAGGATTGTACTCCTGAACCATTCCTTTACATGAAACCTAGTGTGAAAATATTTCAATCACTTATATATCAACTCTAATCCTTTCAATAAAGCTATTGGCTCAAATATTTTTCCCATTTGCTTTAAACACATTTTATATCAAAACCAGGAGATACTAGGATTTAGCTAGTGTAAATTTTGTGAAAACTTAAGAAAGAAAAAATCCTTTTTAAGGTGTTCATGAACCAGTCGGGCCTAGATTTATCCAACTTAATTTTTGCCAACTAAAAGTTAGAAGCATAGACATTGGGATTAACTGCTGGCTCTGAAGAGCAGCAAGATGGGTACTTCCCCATTCATTCATATTGAGACTGATAGGATGAATCATGCTCTGAATGAACATCTGTCTCTCTGAGTATAGAGTCTAAAGCAGTAGTTTAGACATGATGCCTAATGTTTAGAAGACTAATAGCAGGTGAGATCAATTCAACCCTGGGAAAGCATGGCTGGGATCAGCTGCACTTAATATCTGGTTTCTAAATGATCATGTTATTTATGATAAGCCACAACACTGATTCCCAAACCTTGTTTTACAATGGTTCACTGCACATTCTTCAGCTGATTTTTGGACATTCCTCTCCTTCAGAGAAATATTGGCTTAGCTGTGATTCAATGTATCTCTGGTAAATAGGGCTGTAAGGACATTTAACATTTGTAAGTGGCACATTTTTTGGTTTATAGCCCTGGCAATCTGATTTTCTCCTCAAACAGCTGTAAAGATGATGTTCACCACAACATTTAATGAGAATGAGCTCTAAAAGCACCGCCAAAAAGAAAACAATGGTCATTGTTCAGATAGTAAATTCTTAAAAATTAAATAATAAATTAATCTTGCATTTCCCCATTCTGGAAACTTCAGTTCAGTTAATGGTGGAATGAATGTGCCCACAAAAATGAAGAAAAAAACCACAAACCAAACATGCTAAAGAGTGCTCATACCTTCTGCTGTCAGTCCAGTTCTAGACAAATATTTTTTTTTTTTTTTTTGTGAAAATGGTTGTCACACAGATACCTCTCTAAGCTTTACAGTGCTTGCTGGTAAACTTGGATGGAAATAATCTTTTCATGTATCTGCTGTGGTCTCCTCTTCTCTGAGTTATGGTTTTATACCATGACCATATCTTCAAAGGCATCCCTGGAGAAGATTCTCTCACCAAATACGTATTTGAACAAGGATTTAGTGCAAGTGTTTATGCGTTTCAATATGCTATACTTAAATATTTTTTAAAATTTTTTCCTCTTCTTTCTTTTTCTTTTAACACAATTTCAAGTTTCTGAGATGTGCTTTCTTATTTTAAATAGCTTCTGTTGTGTTGTTTAGCCATGCTGGCTTCCTTCTTTGTGATGTTTCTAAAAACATTTTGTCAAATATGGAACACTTGTTTTTAATTCCTAATGTGTCATCTGCCAACATTTTGCAGTTTTGGCTTCCTTTTTTATTTTCTTTTCTTTCTAGAAATTTTCCATATTTAATGTAATTCTTCTTTTTGAAGTTAACCACTGCTACAGTGTCTGTATTGCTTTTGTTACTCCTGAAAAGATAATTGATATTTATTCATCAGGGTCTTTGAAAGTAAATTTTAAATCACGTCTGCAAAGCTGTCATTCATTTTGCCTGAAAAACTGTCTTGGTTTCACACCTGAAAAGTATTTTCTATCCAGTCTGCATAACAGTAGCTGGAACCTCGTTCATTATTATGTTTTTCTCCTTAGCTTCTAATCACCTTCAGCCTCTCACAGTCACTATCACTGTCCAGCTGAGCAATCTTGATACTATACTTTTCCCATGTGGGCCTTGAATTTCCACTTTTATTAAGATTTTATAATACTTATTATTCACTCATTTACTTTATTTGGGTGCAATTTAAAAATGAAACTATCCCAAATCAGGATAAAGAATTTTGAAAATAAAACAGGCAGTGTAAAAGAAGTTAGTCACCCATCTGAAAGCCCCATCATTTTTAGACGAAAGGTACTGGTAAAAGCTAGGAGCCTCCCAGAAGGGCGATCTTAGAGTCTAATTGCTTATAGAAATTGTAGCGCTATATATATATATATATATCTTAGTACCATATGCAAATATGTGTTAGTGTAAGATGTAATGCTGTGCAATGTTATTCACTGTAATCATATCTCTGGGTTAGTCGTTCCTTCAAAGCTTCTCCAACAGAAAATAAACCTAAATATTGTTAAAGATATCTCTGCTATTATGAGAATCCAAGCAAAGCAGTTGACAAAAATATAAGTGCATAGCCTGTAGCAGTGGTCTAGAAATCAAATCAATAAGGTAGGAGACAGAATAAAGATATGAGACTGGTAAGAAATACCTTTCCTGTGCCTCGAATCTCTTTAGTCCAGAAGGAAAAGATGAACAAGACTTTGCATCCTGTTGCTCTATGAATTGGAAGAACCATTTCCCCCAGTTTGTCCAAAAATCCCCAGAAACAAAGAAATTAAATAGAGCAAATTAGAGACAAAAGGAGAAACTTGGCCTAATGTAGAAGAAGGGCAGGCCAGGAAAAATTCAGTTCACCTCCGAGAGAACTGAAGAGTTTCGTAAGAGAGAGTTATGCTTAAAATCTGTGGGAGATGAGGAAAACTGAAAGGCTGAGAATACCTTGAAGCCTCTCCAACAGATAACAGTAATATTGCCTGCTGTTACCAGAAGTGAAATTGAATTGCTTTCATGCTTTTAAATTTTGCACTATTAGTGTTTTACTCTCCATAAATTGAAGTTTGGTTGATAAATCCCAGTGCAAAAGCTACTTACAATTCCCCATTTATTGGAAAGGAAAAAGCCTTTGTGTAAGACATCTCCATTAGAGTTCTCTGATTTGTCACACAGCTCTTAGTGGAGGATGCTTAACTCACTTTCAAGTTCTACTGCTATCTTCCTCTAACAAAACAGATAGATACATAGAGAATCAGAGGCAAAGAAGCAATCTGGAAAATATGGCTTTTTGTTGATGTTTGCAAGACTCAGAAGGACTAACCTTTCTGTCAGCAATCCAGACTCTGGATTGACAGTCAGCCAAAACAGTTACTCTGGATGCAGACTGAATTTATGCATCTGGTATAATCTCATTAGTCTTGTCTCTAATTTTTTTTTTTTTTTTTTCATGTGAGTTCAACCAGGCAGCAGTCTCGTTTGTTGCAACAGTTCCCTTTAGGGTCCTCTGTTCAGTGGTGATGGTAACATGCTTGCTGGGATTCTGGCAGTACCCAAAGCTTGTTAGCAAAGTGTACCCTCTTCAGCTCTTTCTCTTACAGAGCTGTGGCAATTGCCATTATCATTAATGGTTCCACATTATCAGAACATGTTATCAGCTTATACCTGCTTACTGTTTTTGACCTCACCGTCAAGATATACCTGCTAAACCTAAATTCCCACAGAATCTGTGCATCTGGGAAGTCTGCTAGTCCTCATGGGAATGAAAGGCCAGTGTGAACGTCACGGAGCAAGGCATTAGCCTGTTCTATAGGTGGGCTGAATTGTCCATTGCAGTGAACTTGCTGTGCTGAGTTTGCTGAAAGATATTACAAAAATATAGTAATTCATAAGGAAGTTTTAGTCTTTCCTGCCACAACACTTGGCTGTAGAAAATACAGATATATTCCTGTAGCCAAGCAATATTTTCATATTTCTTTTAAAAGTGAGCTATGGACCATCTGTTTATAAGGAAACTCAGCTTTCACTAAAGCAGTCAATTATCATGAAGAAGTTTAGCTTTCCCATTCCACTCTAGAAATATCAGGTTTACCTGACCCTTTAATTATAAGGGTGAGCAATGATCCCCTGGAGCAAAAAGGAGTTACTGCACGACATTTGATGATATACCATCCAGTTACTCAGAGGAGGCTGTATGTCATTGTAATTCAGTGCTGCACGTTTTCTGGTGCCTATACATTGTGAAGTGATGAAAATTCATTCTTCACTTTATCAGCAGAGGTAAAAATACTTTTGTTAAGTTAGAAGAGAGAAAACATCAATAATTTAAGATCTATCTTCTTAATACTGGCTTATTTTTAATGAAATTTAAAGATGAACACATTTTGATTAAAATTATAAACTCACAAGGCAACACTCTTCCAGCCTGCTTTGTTAGTCAAAATTAGCCATGTTGAATTAATATAAAAAATATATTGTACCTTTTTATATCTATATTCTACATATTTATCAGTAGAGGTAAAGTGAAATTCTGCAATAAACTCAGAGAGAAAAAATTTAAATAATTAAATACCTGTCTTTCTAAGACAGCATTATCTACGATGAAATTTGGAGATAGAGCAACTTATTGAGACAAAAAATTATTAATAGTATAGCATGCTTTTATTCTGCTCTGTCAATCAAAATTCACCTTACTTGATAAGCTTCAGAAGCAAATGCATCATTGTTTGGTTTCTGCTTTTATCAGTTGAAAAATCTCATGTTGGTACTGTGATACAAAAAGACCTAAATTAAACAAAAATATTTGTCTCTAAATAATATTTTTTAGATTGTCAGAGCTCTTCTGTTGATCTCTGGCTTTTCCAAAGCAAGATTAAGTAACAACATATGTCTTGCAGAGACATCTTAATGAGGCAAGTGGCTGGGGCCAGCAAGCAAAAGCGCCAGAATTTCAAGTCTTAGAAGAAATTATGTTACAAACTCACATCTTTAAGTCGCTGAAATAAAGTATAGGAAAATAACAGACTGAGAAATGTGCCTCTGCTTTGCAGGTGTTACACAACAGGAATTGCAGCCACTGAGGAAGGAAATTTTTCAGAGGAAATACAGGCTACATCTGCACAAGTTCAGTTCAGTTTAGACATCTAACAAATTGCAAACTGTGCATTAAACAGGAAAAACTTTTTTCTTAACTCCAAGGGCCTATGTATTCACTGTAGCCTAGATAGGGAAGTCGAAAAGATATTCCTAACACTTGTTTAAATATGGTTCACATGAAGAGTAGCTGACACCTTCTATCACCCTTCAGAGTCTAACAGTGCAGACAATCTATGAGCATTCCCTTACAGCCTCCTGGAGGCTGTCTTGCTATAACAGTATATCTTTCTTTTTGGCATATCCACAATCCAGAAATGAAGCAGTGAATGTTTCTGTGAAATAGATTCTAACTGAATAAAAACTACAACTGCTTTTCTGAACTTAGTATTTCTTTTCTTAATATACTAAAATGCAAAGATATCAGAAATAAAAACTGAGATAATGATAAAAGAAATCCAAAACTTTGGGTTTATTTCACTATCAGTGTTTTGTGCTCTGAAAAGTATGGTTTCTAAACATAGTTAATATGTTCAGAAAGTCTATCAGAATTATAAGAGTTACGATTTTCTTATTTTATAGGAACTTCAGAGGGGAGCTTTTCAGCTATATCGATACAGCACTGTGCCTAGCTTAATTAGTCCCAGTGGCTGCATCTATAATAATAAGCTGCTTCTCCTGGTATTGTTTTCTCTAGACAGTGTCCCACTGTGCTGTGTAGATCTAGGCTGAGAAGCCTAAATTCTTGTTTGTGTATCAGCCCATGCCCCTCTCTCCCTGCCTCAGTTTCTTATCCACGAATTGTGCACTATAACCATTACATTCTCCCACCCTTAACTTACAGTACAATGTAAGCTTTTTTTGACTGAAATTATCTACCGAAAAAAAAGGCTCATTTAATTTGATGTCAGTCTGATCCCTTTTTGAAGCTGGAAGCATGCACGGGGCACACAGTAGTGGATGGGGTCCCTTAGTTCACTAAGGAGGTGATAAAGCAATCACATCAAGTATTTGTGTAATTCCTTTAAGTTTATCAATCTGACAATTAATATGAAATTGGCTTGTGTCCTCACTACTCCAAGAGGACGACTACCCCAGAACTTCCCTTTCTGGCCATTAAAACATTCTGATGCAAAGCCAGAATTTCACTTAGTTATTTTCTCACATTTGCAAGGTTTGTTAGCTCATACAGTTCTCTATTGCCCACTTGGTATTTATTGCCTGCTGTAGTTTTAAAGTCAATCTCCACAGAGTCTTACATTTCATTGACTAAACTGTACATTCACCTGGGTCCTGTGTGAACAAAGGAGAAAAAGAATTTACTCAGTTATTGGTTAATTTTTTTTAAATTTTCCAATTTAGATTTATTCATCACCAGCTTACCCCTCTTTGGACTTGCACAAGGTCTGCCTTTCAGCTTACTTTTCTTCCTTCATAACCTATGTCCTTGGTGTATGTAGACATGGTGTAGAAGGACCTGAAGGCTCAAGATATGTCATGCAGGACACCGCACAGTGCCTATGGTAAAGGGGCTCATGGTATTAACAAAAAATTACCTCTTGTCATCTGCTGTCCTAAACAATAAAATGCAGATGACTACTGGCTTGAAATTCCAGAAAGGAATGGATATAGTATGCAAAAGCAGATGTTATACCTGGGCTGCAAGATGAAAAATGACATTGATAATGCTTAAACTAATTTACTGGTAGTTTACATTTATTGCAGCATTTTTTAGACTTTAGGCAATTGAGTTGCCTAATCTGATTTCATTTTCTAAATTGTAGCTTAATTTCCCACAAACAGATTTCGTTTTCTCTGCTAAATAATGCCTGGCAGAACGAGCTGAGTATTTGCCTTTCTTCCCCAACAAATTTTAAAATAGTGCCAAAACCTCTGAAATTTTCTCAGGCAAAAACCCAGATGATCTTACATTTAGGTTTCATTATGGTTTCCTTTTTTTTTTTTTTAAATAAGAAAATTATAAGTGGTCTGATAATCCTCCTTTTGGAAATATAGTGTACTATATGCAAAATAAAGACAGAACACTTTCTTGTTTGCTGTCTGCGGTTCTGCAATTTTAGAAATATCCGTTTTCCTAACGTAGTTTTCTAGCAATGACATTTCTATATCATTCAGTGAAGGCCTAAGATAATGTCTTCTCTTTAATAACAGAGATTTAACCTAGCAAAATTATGGTAGCAAACATGGCAGGATACACAGTTCCTGACAGTAAGTGACTCTTCTTTTGTAGTGTTGGTGCAGAAAAACATAAATATTGCAGACCCCCCCTTAAGTAAAAATATCTTGAAATATAAATATCTACAGAATACAATGCAGTGTTTCACAGGTACCTATCACAAACTCCTAAATGCACTTACTAAGCTACAAGAAGTGGTGTAACTATGTTTGGGGGTGTCTATATCTCCAAACAGATACTCTCTCGGTTTTGGTCCATAATAGTGCCAGTATTATGGTTGTCCATAGTGCAAATACGTACCAGTTCACTCCCAGGCACCAGTGTGGATGGAATCAGTTACTGTCTCGGGATAAGAAAGTCCAGAGAGGAGAGAAGAACCTGCACCACGTATTGCACCCTGCTCACAGTGAATTTGTCCACATCACGTGCCTGAGAGCCAGGCTTTGCCCATATTGAGTACAAGAAAGAGAGAATATACATGATATAGTGCTTTGTCCAGACTGGACCTAGGCGGCTTCTGTCCTGACCTGATTTGCCATCCCTTCATTCTTCCACGCAGGCCTGTCTGCAGCGGTGGGTATCCCTTGTGCTCCAAAACTGGAGGTTGGGCAGGATGCTGCAGCTTACTCCCAGGCTGGGTATGGCTACGCACACTCCGCAGAGCACTAGGAATTTACAGATTATTTCTTTATTTGAGGTTAAAGAACTGAGAATCACCTACTAAAAGCTCATGTAGCTGAAAAAAATGCTGTCAAACTGTCTTCTGGTCAGCTACTAACCAGCTAGTTATTAGTTGGTGCCACTAACTAACAGCTAAAGGATAGGGGATGACAGACATTTTTGCTGTCTCATGTTTTGTCTTGCAAACTGGGAAGTCAGCTCCTTGCTCTTTGATGGCCATTTACAAAAATTGCATTTAGGGTACACCCACAAGGATTATCGTGCACAACCATCACAAGTTTGCTTTGTTCATTTGACAAAACAGCAGGATACAAGCCTGCTTCAATCATGAGAAGTGTAACTTTAATTAGAAATTAGTGCCATACTGAGTAAAAAAATAATACACCTGTACTTGGCATTGCATAAGAGTGTCTATCTGCATTTTGTTGTTTGACAGGCAGGCAGAAAACGCTTGTGATACTCTATGGACCCCCATTTCTGTATCAAGTCCTGTTCTGGACAGACTGTACTATTAAGCGGCATAGTTTTCAAACAGTGCTTATTGTTGGAAGAATATTACAGGCAGGTAACTGAAAAGAAACTGCTGTTAAAACCTGAATCAGTTTACCAAAAAAAATCTCTCTCTATAAATTTATGTATACAAAGAGCTTATACACAAACAATGACAAAATATAATTAAATGCTGAAACTGTCCCTTTCAGCACATGGGTCTGGAAATTCTCCAGACTATTGCCCCAATACAAAGAGTCACTTTCAGTGATGTGGATGAAACCCTTTTTGAACATTTAGCAAATTTTGAATTTAAACATTGTTTTATGTGACAAATAGGTGAAAATAAATGGCAGTTGTTCCTAAGTGTATAAAGAAAAATACGGTAATATCTATCGAGTATCATATACTACTTTTCATCTGTAGATCTCAAAGAGTTTGCAAAAGGAGGTCATGACAACTTCAAAGGTGTTTGGAGTTTATTCAAAGGCAACAGAATGGAAGATTTGTCACACTTATATTCTAAAAAGTGGTTTCTGAAGTGCTGTAGAGGATAACATACCTGAGACTTGCCAGTGAAAAGAATATTACAATGGACAAAACTTATGGAAAATAGTGGAGAGAAAAAATCTATTTTAATGTTGTTTTTCACAGAAGATTTTGTGGGTAATTTTTTCTTAATTTAGCAGAATATACCTGTTCATGTGTCTCTGTCTGCTAAGAGAGATTACACTCCTTTGAAGTTAATATAAATATTCTTTCTAAATCAGGGTTAGATGCTGAAGAGTATTGAATATATACTTATTTGATTGTTGTATTCTGAACAAATCATACTTGCTGAAAGACTTCTTAAATATTAGAGAGTCCAGCTTATAGAAAACTACATGAGAAACATTACTTATAGTTCAACAATGAGGTTTATGAGGACAGATACAGAAGCTCTGTCCAGGGATGAGTACTTGTTGGAGGTGGAATATGCGGGATGTGAATAGTTGCAGTCAGCAATCTGATGCCTTACCATCTCAGGAAAATCCTCATAGCATAAATACATCTGAGACATTTTTAATATTAAGAGGTAGAGAATAACAGTTACAGAACCCTTTCCATCCATGAATACATATTTCTGCAGTCTTTCCCAAATTAATGTCTTTTAAAAATAAAACTGATGAAGGTTCCATAGCACAGAGCTGGCAGAGGTCTACTTGAGTAGAATGGACTTAGCAAAATAATTGTTTTTTTACTCAGTCTTTGAATATATTAGTGGATCTGCATGATCCAATGCTAATTATTTGAATCAAAAAAAGGTGAAAAAGGAGAATCACTAAATTATAGAAATGCTTATTGGAAGGGATCTCTGTATGTCAAGTAGTTCAGCCTCCCTCATGAGACAGTTCTGTCTACATTAGATCAGATCAGCTCTGGCTTTGTCTAGCCAAGTAATGAACTTGGCAGTTACACAGACTCTCCAGGTGACATGTTTCAATGCTACACTATCCTTACTGTGAAAATTTGCTTCCCTACGTCCAACCAGTACCTTGCAAGCCACAAGTTTATGTCCCTGTTGCCTGAGAGTACGGAGAAGAAGTTGACTCTTTCATGTTTTGCACTGCTTTTCAAATAGTTGCAGGCAGATATCAGATCATTCCTTAATTTTCTCTTCACAAGACTAGATAAGGTGATTTCACATCTCTTCAAAGGCCATATGCTCTAGGTCCCTAATCATCTCTGTAGCACATCTTAAAAAACTGTCTACTCTTTGAAGTCTAAACGGATGCAAATGGCTAACTTTCCTCTTAGAAGAACATTGGTCAGTTAAGCTGTGATAAGCTAACTGTAGATGATGTAACTAACATCAAAAGGAAAGGAAAACTGTGCACAAATGCATTGTGTGTACAATCAGGATGGGGTGAACCTACTGCTCTCATCTGACTTCTTTGACAAAGTTAAGCATAAGCACTTTGCTAAATTCAGGTTTCTAACTCAGATGAAACCTCCAGGGGTCAAGCAGAGAAAACATCCACAATAATTAACTCTTTCTATGCTGAGACCATTTTTATTTGTTCCTTAATAACATGAAGAAATGAAAAGTCACTCTCTCATACAGGACTTTACAGACTATACTCTTTGGGTACAGTTTTCACATTGGTCTGCATTCTTAAACTTTGTACATTTCCTGGCCTGACACAAATTTGCAAACAACAGCAATCTGTTTTATTTTATTCCCCTTTAGAAAAACCTCACTTTTTTTTTTCTTTTTTTTTTCTTTTTTTTTTTTTTTTTTACATCTTCTGGTGCATTAACATGTATACCAAACCTTATTGTGCTTGTGAAGTGTTTTGTTTTCACAGCTGTCATAATAAGCATTTAGGTCCTTGAAAACATCTCCTCACGTTAATCTTTTGACTAAGAACTGTCTTTTTCTAATTTTGCCTTGAACTTCTAAATGTCAGTTCTCTGTTTTATTTTCTTCTGTTTTCCTGACCATCCAGAATAGTCAGGGAACATGATGCTGTTACTACGTGTGTGTGTCCAGGTCCTGAGGACACCACCAGCTCTTACTGGTCCCCCAGGGCCTCCCCCAACCTTCCCATGGCCCAGGACCCCACGTCAACCCCATGGCCCCAGTGGCTCTACAGCAGGGCTGGTCTCCAGCCCCCCACAGCCCTGCCCTTCCCAGCCACAGGCCTGCCTGAGCTGGGCCCACCTGGAGGCCCACATCCCAGCCTGGCCTTGGCCTGTCCCCGTCCCCGTCCCCGTGGAGGTGCCCAATTCCCAGGACTGGGACTGCCCCGGTGCCCCCCGGCTGCCCGGCTCTTGGCTGTAGTCTTGGTGTTTTGGAGACGTTCTGCCAGGAATGGCCAGAATTTTTGCTACCTCGGTCTAAAATATCTTGTGGAATTGCTACTGAAAACAGCCACTCTGTCTCTCATCACCAGAAATTTGATTTGCACAGTGAAATCCTCACCTATGAACTGCAAATGTCTAGGATTTCTTTCTAGGCAAACAGGCAACAGGGATCATTGATTTCCTACATACCTCAAATTTGCTAACTGAGTAGATTCCATGAATCTTTCCTGTTCTTCATGCAGCTTCTGCGTCATAAAGTTATTTAAGCACACATGTGACTTTGTGCTGTGAATAGAGTACAAAAGACTTTTGTATTTTGCAAAATTGGAATTTCAACTCATGAAAGTTGTATTTCCCACATATATTTGACAATATTTTAGTATTTACATCACATAGACCTAATCCAACTTATTCTAATTATATAAGTGATTGAAAAAAAAAAGACATTCAAAACACAAAGCAAATGGAAAAAAATGTTAT
Organism: Pterocles gutturalis; assembly: GCF_000699245.1. NCBI lineage: Eukaryota > Metazoa > Chordata > Aves > Pterocliformes > Pteroclidae > Pterocles > Pterocles gutturalis. The sequence continues at coordinate 4,481 of NW_010133312.1, read as the reverse complement.
TTTGTTTATGATGAGGGTTTTTTTTAAGATTAGTTAATAAACTGTTCTCCATTATCTTGAATCTGATTTTAATGACTTGTAATAGTATAGGTATTGGGTCTGGCTGAGATGGAGTTAGCATTCCCATAGCACCCTCCCAGGGCTGAGGGTCACCCTGGCAGCCAGCGGGGGGTGTGTAACACAGCTTGGGAGGGGCGGAGCTGGGACAGCTGACCTGGATTGGCTGTTCCATACCATGTGACCTCGACTCAGCCATAAAAGCCAAGAGCAGGGAGGAGGAGGGGGGTATTGGTTACTGTGTTTGTCTCCAGGAGCAGCTGCTGCACAGACTGAAGCTCTGCTTTCCCGGGAAGTGGCTGGACATTGCTTTCTGAGGGGAAGAAGAGAATAACATCTTTGTTTACCTTTTGTTTCTGTGCGTGGCCTTGGCCTTTGCTTTAATTAAACTGCTTTTGTCTTGACCCATGAGTTTTTCATCTTGCTCTCCCTCTTTATTTTGCTGAAGGGGGAGTGATAGAGGGGCCTAGTGGCCACCTGGCATCCAGCCAAGGTTAACCCACCACAGTATATTTCTAATGGAAATAGAAATCAGGCACTAATGTCCACAACTGAGCTTGACAAGCTGTAGAAAGCAACCTTTCTGTCACATTGCGGAGCACTTATGTAACCTCACTACATAATGCATCCCTCTAAAAATATAAATAATTTGGCCTGGAGTAGCCTGGACAACTGCAATGAAAATGGCTATGTTTGTGTTTTACTGATTACTATATATTTTTTCATGGGTTATGTTTATTAAAAATATTTTGAACTGAGAAGAATGAATAGAATTAAGTAATAATTAATTTAGTTTTGGCATTTTTTTTGTCTGTAGAATGAGCAGCTTGTTTTTATGGAAAAAAAGGTTTCATTCTATATGCTGGACTACTTCAGTTTACCCTATAGAATGTTGCTCCAGGTGAATTCAGTACATCTTTGTAGGCTATTGCAACTTGAAATTATTTCTTAAAGACTCAATAGTACTTATTACTTTAAATAAACCCAATACGATCAGGCTATTTCAGTGTAATTTTATCTTAAGTGTATTAGTTGGTTATCCACAGGTGACAAGGACAAATGAGTTCTGCTAAGGGCACTCTTTCATCTGCATTGATCCATGTTGAAAAGACTAATATAAGTTCTACTGGAATACATTGTGGACCTAAAAACATGAAGTAACTATAAGATAAGGAGGTTAGCTAAGAATGCTAACCATTGCTATTGGTTAGATATAGTTTTTTTAAGATCTGAGCGCTAGAAACCAATACTAAAATGACTTGAATCTTATCTCATAAAATGGTTGTCTTTTCCCCCACTAAGAGATTTTGCATCACATGGCTCAGTATCTTGAAATGTCAGCAGCCAGTTTAGGTGGAGAGATAACAAGCAAAAAACATAAATTAATTTTGCTTCCTTAAGTCTAGCAGGAACAAGGAGAAACATTAGGAATAATTCATAGTGACGGGATAAGAAGGATAAAAAGAGATGGACTGGGAAGTATTTAATGACTCTTTGTGGTATTACATCTGTCACACTTTTTGTGCTACATTAAAGTTTCATTATTTTCATATTTCTTGTGTTCATATTTTCCCATCCTCTTCTTTCTGCTAAATTTACCAAGTAATACAATGGAGATAATAGAGAGCTATTTCTGGAAATGTCATTGAATCTGTTACTGGACTGAATAAAGTATCTCACCCGTGCATTCCTTTTCATAATACATTTTCAATTAGTAGCTTCGGAATTCTACACAATACAGACTCACTCTCTGTTTTTTTTTTTTTTTTTTAATAATCGTGTACAATGCAGTGTGTCCTAAAAAGAAATAGTGAGACTTTCATTATGTGACTCTTAATAACCTGAATCAATTTCATTTGGCCAAAGAAAATTATTGCACAAGCCTGTTTTCTGAAAAAGTTTATTCCTCTAAGGGCTTGTTTTCTACAGGCTCTTAAAACAAATGGATTAACTTTGCTCATCTGAAAGATAACACATATAATATGAGGGATTCAAGTTTCCCTTGTTTTAATTTCCTTTCTTCCATCTCTGTTCTTTTACAGCCTACACATGTAGCTCAATGTTTTAGTCATTTGGAAAAATGTAATGTCTGTCACAAGAAGCTTTAAAATTTGTGTTGTTCAGGGACTTGCAGAAGGCTCACCACCTCTGATTGTTCAGTTGGTCTGGAGAGCTCAGGTAGTACAAGGTTTCCCTCTTCAGCAACAATGCCAAAAGCACACTTATGTTCCTACAGGTCTTTGTGGTTTCCACCCCTCTGGTAATCTAGTCCTAACTGGCTTTCTCATAGGAGTTGTGTTCCCACCAGTCACTATTAAGACTAGTTGGTCCCTGCAGCACAGCAATCTGGGTCATGGCCCCAGACACTCCAGTGGCAACAGTAGGCATCTCTTCTGTTTGTATGAGAGCAGCAGGGTGCATGGGGCACTGGTGTCTGTTAGGGCTTGGTACTTGATCGGATTGGTTATGCTGGGTGTCTGTACCCTAAATGTTCAATAAACTCCCTTTTTCCTCTCCTCCTGGCCAGAGGCAGGCCACTCTCATTGCAGGAGTTGATTTCACACAACTCACTAAACAGTTGTTTATAAGATTCCCTTCAAATGGGAGTAGGCTCACAGCTTGCTTTGGTGGCTGCTTCTGCTTTCATCTGTTCCTTGATCTGTCACTTATCTCCTTGGCTTATACTGATAGCTTTAAAGTCATGCTTTTGTGCCGCTTCTCCATTTTTTCTCCAGGATGGTGGAGCTACCTCCAAAATTTATTTCAGATGGGAACAGTTTTCATTTGTCTTTTGTTTCTTTTTCGGTTTAGTGAGTTACTGCTGTAGCTTGTTCTGATCTGACCCCCACTTTGCCACCAGGCAAGGCTTTGCTAACAGTCAACCAAGTCCAACTCATGCCAATTGCCACGGTTGGGCAGAGAGCTGCAGAACTTGCATAGCTCCAAAGATCATGTAGTCCAACCCCCCTGTCATGGGCAGGAACATCTTTCACTAAATCAGGTTGCTCGAAGACCCACCAAACCTGACCTTGAACAACTCTAATGATGGGGCATCCACAACTTCTCTGGGCAACCTGTTCCAGTGCCTCACCACCCTTACAGTAAAAAATTTCTTGCTCATATCCAATCTAAATCTACTCTTTCAGTTTAAAACTGTTTCCCCTTGTTCTGTCACTACAGGTGAAAACTCCTTTTCCACGTTCCTTGTAAGCTCCATTTGTATATTGAAAGGCCACAATAACTTCTCCCTGGAGGTGTTGTTATGGCAGCAAATGCAAGCCAAGAGGCTGAGCTGGAAGGCAAAGTCTAGCTTGGGCTGAGCACTGGACTAGCCTATACCTCTGCTGTTGCACAAGCACTAGAATCCCTCAGATGAATCATGTCTACATGGTCCTCAAAGGTGGTTACACCTTCAATCCATAGGTGATCCCGGAAAGATGTGCAATCTAAAATGAAGTCTTTGCTCTCATCAGCAGTATAATTGAGGCATTTTCATAAATTCTTTTATGGAATCTTATTTTTTTGTGCAAATTCAAGACTTGATGCTGAATGGGCCATTCTTTGTACAGTCCTATGGCAATGATGGCTTCCCACTGTCCTTAAATTAACTTCCAAAAGCTTTTGGCAGAGTTTAACTCATGTAGTAGCCTTTAATCTTTATTTTAATTCTTCAGCTTAGATCAAGACTATGTTTGTTGACCTTCAAGGCTTACTATAAAACTTACTCAGGTTTTTGCCTGAAGATGTCATTGTGAAGGATCTATAGTGTGTGTTCTATGGGGTATATATGTGCTCATTAGCATTTCTCAACGTCTCAAATTCCATTGTTATCTATGCTACACTCATACTTGGAGATCTAATGATAGAAAGACATTCATAAAACTCACATTAAAAATAAGGTTTAATTTGAGACAGGATGTACCAAGATGTCCTGGTTTTGGCTGAGACAAAGTTAACTTTCTTCATAGTAATTAGAGTGAGGCTATGTTTTGGATTTGTGCTGAGAAGAAGGCTGATAACATACTGATGTTTAAAGTTGCTGCCAAGACAGTCAAGAACTTTTCAGCATATCTGCTGTGCCAGTGTCTGCAGATGCAGGAGAAGCACAACCCAAATTACTAGTCTAGGATTTGACATTAAGTTTAGGACCGAGACCCAAATTGGCCAATGGTATATTCCATATCATGCATGTCATGCACAGTATACAGATGATTGTCTGTCTGGAAGTGCTCTCTCTTGCTCTGGGTCACCTTCCTCTGGGTTGCCCCTCTCTCAGGCTTGTTTTGGTCTCTCAGACACTCAGACTCTTATCTCCATTCTGGGATTGCAATTTTGGGACTCTCCCTGTTCCAGGATCAGGAAGGGGCTGAGCCTTGGTCATCGGATGGTGGCCAATATCACTGTATATCATTCATTTGTATATT